>NW_011890659.1:9110-9435 GCF_000151845.1 Pteropus vampyrus
GGGGAATGGGCAGTTGTTGTTTAATGGGTACAAAGTTTTTATTTGGAAGGGTAAAATAGTTCTGGAGATGGATGGTGACAATGGCTGCACAACAATGTCAATGTACTTAATGCCATTGAATTGTACACCTAAAAACTGTTAAAATGGTAAATGTTTTGTTATGTGTATATTTGTAATTATTGTAAAATATACGTAGCTCCACAACGTTGAAATCATTTTCATGGGTGATCGGGGTCACCCTCTATCTCAGTGGGGTGGCCTGATGGTCACAGCAGTCTTCCATGCCGGGCGGGTCCCATCAGGATCTCCAGGTACCAGTGTCCAG
>NW_011890659.1:9485-9843 GCF_000151845.1 Pteropus vampyrus
GAGCTGAGCAGGGGCTAAGTTGCAAGTGGCTGGTCCCTGGGCCCAGCAGATGATAACGAGTGATGGAGTCTCCTATCCTGAGCCAAGAGAGAGCCACTGATGGCAAGAAGCTGAGTTCACAGGCCCTGCTGTCTGCTCCTCCTTTTCCCTCACCCTCTGTCCCCCGCTTCCTGTGCGTGCCCTCCGTGTTTATTTTGCTCTCTTGCCTAACATCCTCAGCAAAAGTCTTGTTTTCAGGTTTCCACGGTTACCATTTACTTGCACCCTCACTCTGTGCCAGCCTCTAATCTGAGCACTCTGCAGGCATTAACTCATTTACTCCTAACGACCACCTAACTTGAACCTTATTTTTAACCCT
>NW_011890659.1:9893-10233 GCF_000151845.1 Pteropus vampyrus
AATGTGCATCAAGAACAGGTTTATGGGGCAGGGCTGGGGTGAGGGGTACAGAGGCAAACGATGCCCAGAGTCTGAACCCTAGAGCATCCGGGCTGAGAGGAAAGGCATGACACGCACATCTATGAAATGGGACCGAACCTGCTCCATGGGGTTGGAAGAGACAAAGCTTGAAAAGCTCTTTACACAGTGCCTGGCACAGAGCAAGAGTCCAGGAGATGCCAGACCTCATTCTTGTTTTTTTTTTTAAACTGTCATAGGTCAAACAGAGCATCCAAGTCAGTTGGGGATCTGGGAAAAGAGAAGGAGCCATTGAGAGATTTTGTTCTCTGTTTCTTTCTTT
>NW_011890660.1:0-365 GCF_000151845.1 Pteropus vampyrus
ACTCAGCGCGTGACTCCATTTATATGACATTCTCAAAGAGCTGGAACTCTTGGTTACGCAGGACACATGGATGGTTGCCGGGGGTTAGTGCTCGTCGGAACGTGTAACCAAGGTAGAGAACAAGGGAATATTTGGCATAATGGAATTATTCTGTATTCTAATTTTGGTGCTGTTGATTAAACAAATCCTTGAGAAGGAGGGAGACTCAGTCTGGATCTCGGCCCTGTTCTCTGTGCATCTCCACACCTGCAGAACCAGCACAGCCTCAGCTCAGAGTCTGCTGGCCGCTGTAACGGTAACTCCAGGCAGGCCGGGACAGCTCAGCCCCACCTGGAACCCAGGGGCCAAGAGCCAGACTTCTCTGG
>NW_011890660.1:2069-4138 GCF_000151845.1 Pteropus vampyrus
ACACAGAAAGTGGACCGTAGCTGCCAGGGGCTGGGTCTGGAGAGAGGAAAGGTGGGGTTGCTGTCTGATGGCCTCAGAGTTTCAGTTCCGCAAGATGGAAGGAACCCTGCCCGGGGCTCCCCAGCTCTGCAAACGTGTGAACCCGCCCAGCTGTCCCCTTAAAACTGGCGAAGCCAGTACATTGCATGTATGTGTGACTTCCCGCCAGGAAAAATAAACTGGGAAACTACAGGAAAGGACAGGGACCAGCCAGGGGCAATACTGGGTCTGTCTATGTGGGACGCCGATGAGAGGCTGCTGCGGGGTGAGTGGGGAGCGTCTCCCCGATCCCTGCGCTGGCAGGTGCCCCGCTCCCCTCACAGCCCCAGAGAAGAGGAGACCTTTCCCACCTGTGCAGTTTCCCTGGGAGAAGCGGACGGTCAACGCTGGGGCATCTGGGAAGGAAAGATGCGGTGAGGCCGGGGGCTGTGGTCCTTGGCCTAGGTGCCCCCTAAGGGGAGGGGATGGGACTTGCTTCCCCAGTCTCCTCCGGGAAAGGGGTCCCTGGTCTGGAGCCCTACTCTGGCCCCTGGGGACCAGCCATCCCTCCAAACTCACAGGAGACATTGAGCTTGATGATTCTCTCTCTGATCACCCGATCTTGGCGTTTCACCTGACAGCTGAGGAGAGTGCCGTGGTCCCTGGGCCTCGGGGTGAGGGTGAGCACAGAGGAGGTGAGGAGGGTCTGCGGCTTCAGAGAGCCCAGAGCGGCCCCGGCCCAGGAGAAGCTGAGACTCCCCCCTCCACAGTACCCTGGCAGGCTGCAGGTCAGGCGCGTGGGGCGGCCGGACTCCAAGCCCTGGGGTATGCGGATGTCTGGCTTCTCTGTCAGGACTGAGGAGCAGACAGGGCGGAGACCCATGCCTCAGGGCGCGAGTTCACCCCAGGTCCCGCGTCGCTTCCCACCATCCCAGCCCCAAGGCCTGGACAGCAGCTGTTCCAGTGTCCTGTCCCTGTTCTGACACGGGGTCCCACATCCCAGGTTCTCTGCTGGGCCCCCGCCGTACCTGTCACCTCCAAATTCAGCGTCTCATCATGGAAATTATGTTTCACAGAATATCCTCTCTCCACTCGGAGGTAGTAGTTTCCTGTGTCACTCCTCCTGGCGTCTCTGATGCCCAGAGAACAGTTGTTGGTCATGGGGTCACCGAGGAGGTGGAATCGGCCCTGGGTCTCCACGGACACTGCTTTGGTTGGGTTGTTCGTGGCCGCAAGATTGTTGCGGTGTATGCTGGGCCCCTTCCAGTACCAGTACACGTAGAGTTCGGCAGGGTTATACCACGAACTCCAGGGATAGGAGAAGGAGCAGGGCACGACGACGCACAGACCCTCCTGCACTGTCACTGACTTCTGCACTCGGAGCTCGAACCCGGAATTGTCCTGAAGGGACCCTGTGGGGACACAGAGGTTCTGTGGCAGCTCCGGCCCCTCCCCCGTCCGTGCCCGGGCCTCCCCCTCGCCCCACTCACCTCCCCACAGCAGGGGCAGCAGCAGCAGGGGCACCATGTCTGCGTCTGACAGGGCAGAGCCTGAGTCCAGGTCCCTGTGTCAAGGAAGGAAACGTGCAGAGTGTGTGCTGGGGCCGAGGACTCCCCGACAGGAAGCAAAGGCTGAGAGAGCTGTGGCCACGCCTGGAAGGGGAACTTAGACTCCACAGGCCATCGGGTACGACGTGGGGGCGTGGTGACACGGGGCTGAGAGAGCACCCTGGCCCACCCTCTCCCCGCTCAGCTCCCGGCAGGTGGATATACTGAGGCCCCCGGAGGTTGGGGAGCTTGTCCGGATGAGAGTATGGAAGTGAGTGCCTTCCACATGGTACGTAAGTCCAGAAGGGGTGTCACCCAGGAACCCAGCTTGGTTGGAAGAGAGAAACAGGGCTGGTCCTGGTAACTGGGGGACCCACCCCCTGCTGAAACCACTAGATGTTCTGAAAACGAATCATTTTCAACTTTCTTAAGATCGAGAGAATTCAGGCCCAAATACAATGGAGGGTGGAACGCAGCGGGGAAGCTGAGTGGTTCTGGGGACAT
>NW_011890660.1:6918-7414 GCF_000151845.1 Pteropus vampyrus
ACACGAGGCTGCTGGGTCCCCAGCAGCTGAATGGGACAGAGGCTGCAGCAGCACCAGACGCCTCCTAAAGGGGCCAAGTCCTTAGCATGCTAAGCGAAATGAGCAAGACAGAAAAGGTTGAAAGTCACATGCTATCACTTATATGAGAGATATAAACCTAAAAGCAACTAACGAACAGGACAAATAAACAGAGACTCACAGACATGGACAATAGACGGGGGGTTACCAGAGGGTAGGGACCAAGGTAGATGGGGTAAAAGGGGTCAAATATGTGGTGACAGAGAGAAATCTAACTATGAGCACTGAACATGCAATGCAACACATATATATACACATATATATGCATATGTCTGTGTGTGTGTGTGTGTGTGTGTGTATATGCCATACTGCTACATTGTACACCTGACACTGGATTTCCTTAACAAATGTCACCACAACAAAAAATTAAATTGAAAAAATAAAAAATAGTAAAAATATGGAAGTATTAACAAAAAAA
>NW_011890660.1:8724-9236 GCF_000151845.1 Pteropus vampyrus
CCTGACACTGGATTTCCTTAACAAATGTCACCACAACAAAAAATTAAATTGAAAAAATAAAAAATAGTAAAAATATGGAAGTATTAACAAAAAAAATTTATATAAAAATAAAGGGGCCGTGTCCAAAAGCAGACTTTCCCGGTGACAAAACTGTTCACTCTGAGCGCCTGGCTGCACGGGAGGCACCAGGGCCTTACAGGGGGACACTAAGTGAGAGCCAGAGGTGAGCCTCTCTCGCAGGAAGAAGTGCCGGCGGTCTCCACTGTTCCTCTGTTGAGTCCTCCCCGCTCCCAGTGTGTGGACTCAGCGTCTCCATAGCTGAGCTGTCATCAAACTGAATAACAGATGTTGCCCCGCCCAGAGGAGTCCCTGAAACCCCAACTCCCCCAACTCGAGCCCCACCCAAGCCACATCCATGTCTGTCCTCGCTTACTCAGATGCCCCCTGCTGAGCACCATCTACAGTCACACCGGTGGCACCCAGTCTCGGTTTCTGGTGTGACATTTTGAGGC
>NW_011890660.1:9286-10939 GCF_000151845.1 Pteropus vampyrus
GGAGCAAACAGCAAGGAAAGTCGCCCGGGATCTAGATGAACAAGCCCTACAACTAGGGAGAGAAATAAGAAATCAGCCTGCGATGGTAGGAGGTGGGAGGGGGCAAGGACGCAAGTCTGCCGGGTCCCCAGCAGCTGAATGGGACAGAGGCTACAGCAGCACCAGACGCCTCCTAAAGGGGCCGAGTCCTTAGCATGCTAAGTGAAATAAGCCAGACAGAAAAGGTTGAAAGTCACATGTCACTTATATGAGAGATATAAACTTAAAAGCAACTAACGAACAGGACAAATAAACAGAGACTCACAGACATGGACAATAGACGGGGGGTTACCAGAGGGTAGGGACCGAGGTAGATGGAGTAAAAGGGGTCAAATATGTGGTGACAGAAAGAAATCTAACTATGAGCACTGAACATGCAATGCAACACATATATATACACATATATATGCATATGTGTGTGTGTGTGCCATACTGCTATATTGTACACCTGACACTGAATTTCCTTAACAAATGTCACCACAACAAAAAATTAAATTAAAAAAATAAAAAATAGTAAAAATATGGAAGTATTAACCAAAAAAATTTTTATAAAAATAAAGGAGCCGTGTCCACGAGCAGACTTTCCCGGTGACAAAACTGTTCACTCTGAGCACCAGCGCCAGGCTGGTTGCACGGGGGGCACCATGGCCTTACAGGGGGACACTAAGCGAGAGCCAGAGGTGAGCCTCTCTCCCAGGAAGAAGTGCGGGCGATGTCCATTGTTCCTCTGTTGAGTCCTCCCTGCTCCCAGTGTGTGGACTCAGCGCCTCCATAGCTGAGCTGTCATCAAACTGAATAACAGATGTTGCCCCACCCAGAGGAGTCCCTGAAACCCCAACTCCCGCAACTCGGGCCCCACCCAAGCCACATCCATGTCTGTCCTCGATACTCAGATGTCCCCTGCTGAGCACCATCTACAGTCGCACTGGTGGCACCCGGTCTCGGTTTCTGGTGTGACCTTCTGAGGCAACTATAAGCCCGGCATCTGTGGGTTCTTTGCTGAATCTTCGCAGGTGGCCCTGGAGGGACACAGTCTGGGGCTAAACTCGGCCTGCAGCTGAACCCCTCTCAGGACTCTGCCACTGGACACCTACTACACAAAGCCATGCTAATAAGACCGGGAGACTTAGGAGCTTTGCTTACTACATAGAAACAGACACAGAAAGGCAGCCAAAATAGGAAGACAAAGAAGCAGAAACCATATGACAGAACAGAACAGAGATCCAGGAATAATGGAGTTGAGCAATCTATCAGATGCAGAGTTCAAAACACTGGTTATAAAGATGCTCAGTGAACTTATGGGTAGTGTAGATGAATTCAGTGAGAACTACAACAAAGAGATAAAATAAATAAATAAAAATGGAAATGGAAGCTATAGAAGGGAACCAGTTAGAAATGAACACATTATCTGAGATGAAGAATACATTAGAAGGAATCAACAGAGTGGATAAAAATGAGTATCAAACCACCGATATAGAGGATAGGAAAGCCAAGGACGCTCAATCAGAACAGCAAGAAAAAAGAAGCCAAGGCTATAATAATAATTTAAGGAGCCTGTGAGACACAATTAAATGTACCCCTGTGTCCTAGGGGTACCTGAAGGAAAACAAGACG
>NW_011890661.1:0-357 GCF_000151845.1 Pteropus vampyrus
CATTTACCTGCAAGGGAAGCTGGGAAATGGAGCTTTTACTTCAGCTGGCCATGGACCCTCCTAAACGTCAAGGGCTCTGGTCCCACGGTAAGAGATACTGGGGCCAACTAGCCAGCTGTACCTTGGACATCCTTCTCTCTCTCAGAATTTTTAGTAAGATTTTGTTTGCTGCTAGTTTATTTTCTGGAAACCCACATACACACAATGTTTTCATTTTACTTTCTACTCACATTTAATGGAATCACATCTGCATTGAACATCGTACTTGTGGTGAAGCCATTCTTTTCTCGTTAAGTGAGTTACTACATGTAACCAGTGAGTTTAAAGCATCTCGAACTTGGAACAGTTGCCCGAGGT
>NW_011890661.1:4237-5087 GCF_000151845.1 Pteropus vampyrus
AGCTTCACCTGAATCCTCCCATCCCATCCGGGGACTGGTCCATCAGGGAAGACCGTCTGCATGTCCACAAAGGCCACAGAGGCATGGTTATCCTCCCGTGACAAGTGAGGAAACAGGCTCAGGGGGGTTAGGTCACTTGTCCCAGACTGCCAGTCAGGCAGAGGCGCTGCCGAGCTTGAGGCGGGGGGCTGGGGGCTGGGGGCTGGGGGACTCCTAGGCCCTGCCTTTCCCGTTCTGCCGAGCTGCCATGGGGCGCCTGCTAGGTCAGGAGTGCTTTGACTTTTCTAGGGAAACTCTGGGATAATCAGTAAAAATGCTATAAAAAAAATCTGAAAAAGACCAAAACCTCATTGAATACGTCACCTTGATGTGATTGATGTCGTCACCAGACAACTCCTGAATGTGCTTGAGACTGTACGCAAGGCCAGAGGGACTGAAAAACGTGATGCTGGCTGGAACGCCCTGCGGAGGAGAGGATGGTCAGACCCTCGGCCTGAGGCCGCGTAGGAGAGAGACCCCGCCCCCACCCGCCTCCGCCTGCCCCCGGCCCCCCAGGCAGCCCAAGCAGGTTGCCAGCAGGCGGCTTCCTGGGGGCGCTGGCACTCTCTCATTCTTCTCCCGAGTTCACGGTCACGCAAGGAGCTGTTCAGAGAGCAGCGTGTGGCCGAGAGGCGGGGCACCACTCCTTGGTCGCTCTGCCAGCCCCCAGATCTGCTCTGCCTGGCCAGAGGACACGGGCACCATGGACCCACGGGGCCAGCCGAGCAGACAATGCCTCTAGCTCGTGTGGCCAAAGTAGCACCGATCACGTGAGGCAGCAGTCGCGCCCAGCTCCCTGTCAACTCTCCAC
>NW_011890661.1:5589-9442 GCF_000151845.1 Pteropus vampyrus
CCATGGGGATCCCTGGACACGATCAAAACCAGGAAACAGACTTATTGCCCTGGGAATACACTGGCGTCTACACCGCGTCGGGGGTGAGTGGTGCCTACCCAGACAGCACGAGCCAGAGCGAGGGTGGGCCTGAGGCATCTGGGCCCTGCCGCCCGCTGAGCACTGAGCCCCACAGTGCAGGGGTCCGAGGCGGCAGAGACGGGGCCAGGGCCCCAAACTCAAGGCTTCCTTTGTGCCCACGGAGGCACGACCCTGAGGGGTGCGGGCGCCCGAGAGTCAGGCTTTCCAGTCACCTCTGTCCTTGAGCATCTTCGGCAGGGTTTCTCCTTTGAGGGCTCCGCAGGGGAAGAGGAGAGGCAAAGCCGGCGTCTCCCCTGTGAATCGAGAAGCAGACGCGTGACCACTGCGCAGAACCTGCGGGGGCGGGGCGCAGCCCCAGCCTCTGCTCCCCGGACTGTGGGAAGCACTGCCGCCCTGCTCACCTTGCCATATGAAGGTCACAGAGGTCATGTGGGCCCAGGTGCTTGGAAAACTAACACCCACACAAGCCAGGGGCTGCTGTCACCCATGCTCCTTTAACTCCCTGTCACCCTGCGGCGGCTCCTGGGCAGCCTCACTATTTAGAGCACAGGCTCTGCAGCTTAACCAGAGCTGGAAGGACACAGGCTGGGCCTGTCGCGGCACTGGGGCAAACATCTACCACTGAAGGAGCTGTGGAGGGGACCAGTGGTGGCTGAAGCCAGGGCTCCTGCTCATGACGTCAGGAGGCAGGGAGATGGCAGCCAAGAGTGGCTCTGAGGCTGCCCCCAATAGTGACAAGGTGCACGTCCACTCCCGGCCCAGCCAGGACAGCAGCCATGTGCCCAAGGGGCTTTCCAGCAAGCCAACCACAAAGGTGTGCAAGGGGCCTTCTGAAGAGTCCAGAATCTGCCCTGCGCAGCATCTCTTCTGCAGGCCCGGCAGAGAACCGAGCTGCTCGTTCTCATTCTGAGACTGCTGGGCACGCCTGGGGAGAGGGGGAGCTCAGTGGGGGCGCCCCGCACAGGGCCGGCGTCTGTCTTTTTCTCCCAGCACCGCTGGCGCCGAGCAGAAAGCCAGCTGTGCAGGCGCAGTCAGCCCCTCCGACGCCATGGAAAAGCGCCGCCTTAACGGCACAAGAGGGAAAAGCTGAAAATGTCCTGGCTGAACACTCTTTCCTGTGACGGGGGGTCTGTATTTCCTGGGAGCTAGCGCCCTTCCAGAAGTCAGATCCCAGAGACACTGCAGGCTCGGTTCCAGACCCCAACAAAGCAGGTATCTACATAGAGCGAGTCATAATCCTTTTGCTGGTAGAAGGTCCTCCTGCCTTCTGTTCATAAAAAACACATCTGTGGAGCACAATAAAGCAGGGTGCAACAAAACAAGGTCTGCCTAGAACCCATTTTTGATGGGATAAGCTTACTGCCTGCAGATTTTTAACCCAAATAGGGTAAGTAGGTCAACGTGAAGCTGGCTGATTCTGCAGTGGTGAGAGACGGGGTCTCCCTAGGACGACAGAGAGGCAGGCCTGGCAACACAAGAAACGGTGACTCTTGGGACTCGGAGGCCCTGCTGCCCTCCATTCCTGTGACAGGAGGCCTGCTGCCGGCCTGAGGATAGCAGAGGTGCCCAGAATCCTGGCTGCTGCATGGCGGGGCCTGGTAAACGTCGCTGCAGGGGACGAGGACACGGGGGGGTGAAGACGAGACTACTTAAACCTCATGGAGATGCGCAGGTGAAACTGACGCCTTCCAGTCTGCAAGGACCTCACCCCCTCGGGTGCTGCTGCGAGAACCCAGGCGGAGCGGGCGGTGGGGCCTTCGTGGGAGGTAGCGAGGGTAATGAGGCTGAGCAGGGAGGATGGAGGGGAGCCAGCAAGCCCGCGCATTTGTCCGCTCTGAGTCCAGGAGGACGTTTCGAATAAACTGCAGTACAATGTCTGCTTTTGATGTGCTCTCTCTCTGAGTTAGAACTGTTTTCTACCTTTTACCATTTAAGCTGTACTTTTTCCATTAGAGGGGGCATCCTGGGAGGGAAGAATTGTCAGAACAACGAGCTATCAGATTAATTTAGTTGTCAGCTTTAGGCACTTACAACAGTGCCGGTCACGTAGCACGTGACTCTTCGTTAAATAACATAATCAGTAACTATCAAGTGGCCTGGTTACTCCAAACACGGGAAGTAGATCCGTAGCTTTTAAATTTACGCTTCAGAGTTTTGGGGGGGGGGGGGGGGGGGGGGGGGGCGGACTGAACGCCTTGGTAAAGCCCAGGCCAAGGGCCTGAAGAGCAGTCAAGATGGATTATTTGGATATTCCGATAGTAAAATGAAGATTAGGGTTCACAGACACGCTGGTGTTTGTAAATCAGAGGAAGTAACAAAGGCTTTGCAAGGAGCACCGAGCCGGTATCCTCTGAGATACAGGCAGAACGCACGCAGGGTACCTGCGAGCCGCGAGTCAGGTAGCTGAAGCTGCAGTGGTAACCCAGCAGTGACACGGAGCCCCTCTGCCTGTGTCTGCAAAGCAAGGCCCGTGGCGGATGGCTCTGGACTGGACACTGAGGAATGACTCAGTTCCCTTCCATGTCCTTCCAGAACGAACACATCCACTGTGAGGACGGCCACATCAGCTGCCGTGGAAACTGGCCCAGGCCACCTGTTCCCGTAAGGAATCACTGTCCTCCCACTCACAGAACCAGTAACTACTGTTTGTCAACGAAGGCTCTGAAGCCCAGGGGACACCAGGCTCTATCAGTCACACTGATTTCTACATTGAAAGGGCTTCGGTGTGTTTAATGGTGACCACAATCCCCAGGAAGGACCTGACGAGAAAGAGCCTGGCGTTGGATCACTCTGCATCCTGCGTGAGCCGCTGGCAGAGGAGCCCAAACACACTGACGTTTTGTGTGCTGTCTGAGTTGTCTCACGTCCTTCGGTGTAGGGGGTGGCGGGAGGTGGGCTGAATCTCGGGCAAGCACAGACACTCACAAGCACCAGGAGGTGATGGGCCCAGGGGTGGCTTGCGCACTGCGCACCGACCAGCGTCATCATGGAGAACGCTACAAGGAAGCACCCCGTTCTGCCATGGTGGGTGTGTGACCAATGATCAAACACAAAAGGGCTTTGTTTGAGGTGACTTTTTTCTACTCACTGGAACAAATGTATTCTGCAAGCTTTTCTGCATTTCCACAGTGTTCTCCTTCCGTATCCAGGCCAATTTTATTCACTGGAAAACAACAAAAGATGTTATCTCTTTACATGGCTACTAACGTCCATCTGTTCCTGTGTTGTCTTTTTAACATACACATATAAGGGCATGTGCGTCACCCAACACGCAGGGAGTCTCCTCCATGCCCTGCGAGGTCGCAGGTGTCAGAGGGACGGGGCTGACTCCTGGCCCCACCCTCCTGAGGCCTGTGGCTTCGGTAATTCCTCTGAGCCCCGCTGAGCTCATCTACCACGGCGGAGACACGACCATATGGGACTGTTCTAAGGATTACAGGAGATGATGACAGCATCAACCAGCCATCTTGGAGGAGCTCAGGAAAGGGATTTTCTGAGATCCGTCCATAGGGCATGGGAGAGCCCTCACTTTGGTAGGAGAGTAGCCAGCTCTGTCTGGAAAGGTGGTGAGGGTCCACTCGGCGAGACTGAAATGGAAGGGAGGGTAAGTTTCATAAGAGTCTGCCAAAGGGGACCCCTAGCACCTCGAATGCAGGCGGTTCAGGGTGAGGGGATGTGCCAGCCACTTTTGGGAGACTGATGCCATGAACTGAGCTAGAAGCAGGCACTCTGCAGGCGGGAACGCTGGTTACTCTGCAGAGGGTGGCTCAGC
>NW_011890661.1:11257-13614 GCF_000151845.1 Pteropus vampyrus
TAAATGAGATAGCGAATGTGAAGTTAACATAAAGCCTGGCATACAGTAGGCGCTCCATAAATGTTACCATGAAGCTGTCTGATCGAACAGACGAAGGTGGCTGTTCAGTCCGAACCCTGGGCTCTGTGTATCTGCTCTGATGAAGAGGGGAGGGGGCAGGAAGAGGGTCTAAGAGATGCTCCTGTCGTTAGGTGCCTGGCGTGGCAGGCACTGTCTTCTCATGTGTCGTTGGACCATCTCGTCATTGCTTTGAGGGACAAGACTGGCTGATATATTCTTAGGAGAGACGTGGCCGCCTGGCAGGTGAACATCTTAGGAACTCTGTCTTGTAAGGCAGGGTCTGTGGCACCAAGCGCTCACCCCCGTCAGAAGGCTAACAAGTTAACGTGTCCCGTGAGGGACATCGAGAGACGGCTTATAAGAAGAAAGGTCATTTTCTGCTCCCTCCGCAGGTTACATGAACACGAAGTAACCTGCTACCTAAATACTTTCTGAGCTAAAAGTCACTGCAAGTTTTCAAACCTGAAGTGTAGCTGTCTCTGCAACCTAGCATCGCCGACGGGAGAAGGGGGAGTGAAGAAAAGTCCAGCAGACTCGCAATGGGCCCTCACTCACCTTCCGTCTTATTGCCCGTCCCCAAACTCAGCTCCACTGCTTCCACGGCTCTGGGGCTGGTGAAAATGAGTCCTCCGAACGCTTCTGGATGACACAGCTGCGCACCAAACAACGAGGCGCTTTACACGACGGCTAAGCCCAACGTTTCCCCGAATCCAAATGCTCACAGGAGCAGGACACACACGAATTCATCCTACCCGCCTGTCCATCCGTCCCTCCCTCCATCCATCTGTCCATCCACTCATGCATACACTCACTACTTATTGAGACTGTGTGCCTGGACCTATTCCAGGCCTCTAGGAATAAAGGTGGATCCATTATTCAGAGCATTTCCCTCGATCGGCTCAGATGCCACGCGGGGTGGCGCAATGGGACTCAGCCTGGGCTTGGGTGGGGTGCAGGCAGCGGGGAGACCTGACCCACGTCTGTGTTGAAACTGGAATACTCAAGGGGCGATGTCTACGCTGAAGGCCCGGTTTGCAAAGACAGTGACGGTGATAAAATCGACCGAGCATTTATTCTGCGCCAGGTACTGGGCTGCTCTAGACATGTCCCTTCACTGCCTCTGCCAAAGTGCCCCGTGGGATGGGGGAGCCGCTCTCGCCTCCTAGAGGAAACACGGGCTTGCAGCAGCTGAGGAACCAGCCCTAGGAGGGTGGTGGGACCTCCCGACCCGAGCCCGTGCTCCCTACACAAGCAGAGCTGGACGGAGCGAGCGCGCTCTGAGAACCCCTCCTGGAGCACGGGGGCTGGTGGTGGAGAGGTTCCCATGGAGACTAGGATGCTTCTGACCACGAGGTCCTAGAAAGGCTCTCAATCGATGGGGTCTCTGGTTCCCTTTTGAAGCTGCTACGGATGAGCATAACCCGCTTTAAAGAGCAGAAGGGCCAATTTGGGCCCCTCACACACTGTGCCCTTGGCACGCACACCTTGTGCAGGGGGACACAACAGATGCCAGCTCGCTGTTTGTCGAACTGAATGAATAATCCGATATTCAGCTCAAACTGAAAGGAGAAAGCAGGCGGCTTTCCACAGGGAGATGGCAGGGGCGGGTGTGCTGCGCGGAGCACGAGGGTGAGCCCAGGGAGCAGGGCCGGGGACCCCGTCCCACGAGGCCAGCCTGGCTCCCGGCCCACCCGTCCAGAAAGGAGCTCCCGGGGAGACGCCTGGAAGTGTCTGGGGACACACGGTGGGGTTGCCTGTGCACCGAATCTCTAACCGGAACCATCGAGAGGCTTCCTGGGATTGTCCCTGGCGATACTGATCACGCCCACGCCAGGCAGCAGAGCTGGTATGGCGGGGAAAAGCCCTGGTCCCGGGTCCTGACACTGCATCTTGTTTGCTGGAGGCCTCAGGAGGTGCCCAACCTGGGACCTCAGTCTCTAATGTGGGGAAACTGAGGTCAGGCGGTGGAAGGGAGGTTTCCCGGAGTTGCTGGTGGAGGCTCAGGCGGAGAACCCAACAGCCGTGAATCCTGGAGCCAGGTGAGGCTGTGCCGCCCTGTTTTAAAGCTTGGTGGTGACATGAGGGGGAGTAAGGAAGTCCTTCCGGCTTGGGTTGGGACGGATTCTCTAGAGACCGAACGTGTCTCACTTAGAAATCACAGCGCTCAGACACCGACAGACCTTACCTTCTCCGAGAAACTGGGAAGAGACAAGAACTCAAATGATAAAACAGGGATCAAAGTGGCTTCGAGTCCATGTAACCCAAATTCCTGCAAGTCAAAGAACACAGTCTGGACC
>NW_011890662.1:0-12546 GCF_000151845.1 Pteropus vampyrus
CTAATAATAGTAATAATAATAATTCATTTGTTCATTCATTCATCAAAAATTTGAGTATCTATTATGTGCCATGATGAGTTCTGAGTACTTAAAATTTGAGTATCCATTATGTGCCATGATGAGTTCTGAGTACATAAATATCAGTGAATAAAATAAAGACTCGTACTTCATAAAAAACATATTCTAATGAGAGATATATAAAATAAACACAATAAATAGGTAAATCATATAGAAAAAGTAGAACAAAGTAAGGAGGACTGGGTTGGATTACAGAAAAGCAGTGGGAGAACTGAACTGGCATGAGACACAGTGTAGTATAGGCATACTAAATCCGTTAAGAAACTGTACCTCTTAAAAAAAAAAACAAAAAACTGTACCTCAGTAGTTACTACCTAAGTTATGCTGTGTCTAATTAGTTTCAGTGTCATATTAGCACTAATTTTAATTCTGTTGATTTTGCAGTATGGTTTGTTGGCATAATGTCCATTTTGTATTTGTATACATTTAAGTAACATTAAATTAAAATCATTTTAGTAAATTATTGTTCCATAAATATTGTTTTCCTTTAAAAAAAAATCCATGGAAGATCTCTCAGATATTTTGTTAAATAAGGAAAGCCAAGTGCAGAGTCATATATTTAGTAAGCTGCCTTTTGCCTAAGAAGAGAAAGCATAGGGATAGATACCTGCTTTTTCATACTATAATACTACAAGGATACACAGAAATGGGAGGGCATGAGAGTGCAAAGGGATGGAAGCGAGACCGAACAATGGGAATATTTAGCTTTTTCAAAAGTAAATTAAATGCTTTTAAAACATATTACTAAAATTTAAGAAACTAGTCCAACTAATTCCACTTTTTGGGTAGAGGACGAGGAACAGTTGTCCTGTCCACTCGTTTCTAGTGGAATAAGAGAATCAACTTGTCCCTCTCCATCCTTCAGTGCCACTCTAGATTACAGCTGTACCATCTGTTTTGAACCCATACCTTTATTCAAACCATCTCTTTGACTTCCTCATCTGTTTCTCACAAGAGTGTATGTGATCTTGAAGCAGAATATCTAGTGCCTCAGTGAACATATGAAAAAGTATTTAACTTCAACAGCATCAAAGAAATGCACATTAAAAACAAGAAACTATCCCTTTCTGCAAATTAGGATGAAAAAGATTAATAATATTCAGTGGTAATAAGAGTGAAGTAAAAACCCATTCTCATATCCTTATCAACAGGCATATAAATTAGTACAGCTTTCCTAGAGGGCAGTTTGGTAAGACATATCAAAATTTTAAATGTCCATGTCCTTTAATCTAGTAATTCCACCTCTAAAAGTTTATTTTATGGAAGTAATAAGGGTGTAAAGATATGTATAATAATGCTCATTACAGTATTATTTATAATAAAACAATTATAACCATCTAAATTTCCACAAATAGATTACATTACAAATGCTATATCCCTCCTCCAAAGGAATATATGCAGCTGTCAGAAATGATGAATATGTGTTAGTTTGGAAATAAGTTCACAACATATTAAGTAATAAAAAGAAAAAAAAAGTACCTGTATAAATATGCTAGAGGTCTGGAAGATCATATATCAATCTTAGTGGAGAGTGAGATTTCGGTAATAATTACTTTCTACTTTTCTACTTTTATTTTTGTACAGTAAGCCATATTGCTCCACTCTAAATAATAACGACAAAACAAACCTATGAATTGGCCTTGAGTTGCCATGCTGCCATATAACTCACAATCTCTGGCCAGCTATCTCTTGGTGCACCTCAATTTTATCCTTTTTAACAGAATAAGAATATCTACATAGCCCACAATGTCACAGGATGATTGTGAGGATGATGCTAAACATGTAAAGGTGCTTTGTAAACTGGAATTTAACGTATAAATATATATTCTCTGAAATTTAGCATCTGGCTCACATTTTTCTTCTCTATCCTTATTCTCAAAGAGGAATGCCCACCATAAAGATTCATCTTACGCCTTGAGGTTTCGGTTCCTAGAACTACCCTACATTTCCTTCTCCCCCACTTCTTGGTGAGGCTGTGAATCTATATTATCAATAGTAACTTCTCTTTCTCTAAGCACTTCAATTTTCCCCTTTACCTCTTTGTTAATATCCTCCTTACCTTTAGCCTGTCTTTCTTTCTCCTTGTCCCTTTTTGAGCCAGAGCCAAGTATTTCAACACAGTCTCTGACCAAGCTAGAAATCCTCATCCAACCTTGTATAACCCGACCAACTGCTTTCTTTACCCCTGAATCAGAGCCACTAAGTACTGTAGTCATAAGATGTCATGAAATCATGTTGATTGTGGTCACTACTTCCATTTAGCATATTCTCCATTGACTCTTAAATATATTAACCACAATCATAAACCTTTCCCACACTGTTCAAATTATCAATGATATTCTCCTGTCACTCTTAGCAGATGAGCTTAACCTTTCTTTACTTAGATCAAGGTCATACACAGTTCAAGAACTATCTCATCTCCCCTATTCTACCTCAAAATTTCTCCAGCTTTATCTAATCTCTACTTCACTTCTGCCTTGAAAGTAGTATATCTCCTCTCTAGATTAACATTTCCTCTTAAACTGCTAATCTTCAAACCCTTTTTCTTCAAAATTTTACTTCACAGAGCAGGCAATAACCTTAACAGCAATCCAAATAACTATTTTTCAGGCTTCATTCTCTCCAGCCATTGTATATAATCAAATCGTACAAACCATGTCAGCTTTCTTGAAAGTTCTTTTGGGTTCTGTGAAGAACTGTAGTTCTATACCTTCAATTACCTGTTTCTATTGGATGTCCCTTCACCTCCAACTTAACAAACGTAAACAGGAACTCAACAGTCTCCAAAAAAATCAGAGTTTCCCCTACAGGTCTCATTCCTGTTAATGGAATCTTAACTCTTCCAAGGCAACACCTACTACAGGTCTTCCTTGACTTCCTGGCTATTTTCCACCATCCATCACTGAGTCCTGAAGAGTTTTCCTTAATAACTCTGTTTCTATACTACTCTACTCTTAATAGTTTTTTAACTCCTCTCCTCTACTCTCTCTCTGACACTTGTAATCCAGCTGCCAAATTCATTTTCCTAATATAACATTTTATTGCTAGAACTTTCAATGGATTCTACTGCATATAAGACTGATTTCATACAATTTACTGGAAATTTAAGGCATTCAATTATCATTCCCACTCATCTCTATAACCTAATCTCTTGGCTCTCTTAACCATTCCCCAAAAGAAACTACTCCACTCTTGACACTGACCACTCCAGCCCAGCATAGTAAGCATGTCTGCTTTAGAATCTTTCTTCCTAATACTTTTTATTCTCTTATTATCCTCCTCATTTGTCTGTTACACTCTTTCCTTAAGGTCTGTTAGTATCACCACCTCTAAGAGACCTTTCTCAATCATACCAATACTCTATGATCATTCCCCCCTCATACCAATACTCTATGATCATTCCCCTCTTTTAATGTTTATTGCCTCTACCAATAATTTGGCAATCAGCATGTGCTATCTTGTATTGTTATCCAACATTCCATGGGGGAAAAGGGAATCCTAGGTCCAACACTGGATTGTAAACTATCATGAAAGCAAAGACCATTTCAAATTTCTTTATAACTCTGGGGCCTATCAGTATGCTCTGCAACACAGGACTTCCATGTGTGCATATATAATGGTGAGTTCTCAGATGCCGCAGGACAAATACCTTAAGGATACCTCCTCCTTCACTTCCTACTCCGAACCCAGAGATGTATCATATCATAACACAATAACCATTGAGATGGTCCAGAATAGATGACTCAGCATACATAGGTCACCTGAGCCAGGGCTCTTAGGCTTTGCCTTACTAATTCATATATCACACAGACCCCTCTGGCCTTCTGGAGAATCAATGGATCTTTATTAAGAAAAGCCTGGTTATCCTCCTGATGTCAATCTCCTAAGGTTATAAATATATCCAAAACATTCCTGTGTCACTAGATCAACCATCTGGATTTATGATACATAATCTAAATCTTTACAAATCAAGATGAAAAAATTTGAAGGTAGTTGGGAAGGGAAATTATGTTTTGGTATTACTATCTGACTTTTAAAATTATTTGTATGTATTATCATTGTGCTATAGACTAAATGTTTTGCATCCCCCTAAAATTCAGATGTTGAAAATCCCCACTGTGATGGTATCCGGAGGTGGGGCCTTTGAGAGGTCATGAGGGAAAAGTCCTCATGAATGAGATTAGTGCCCTTATAAAAGAGGCACCAAAGAGCTCCCTTGTCTTATGAAGACACAGAGAAGGCAGCCATCTATGAAACGGGAAGTGGGCCCTCACCAGACACCCTAATCTTGGACTTCTCATTAGTGTCTCAAAGAGATATTTGTATACACATGTTCATAGTCAAAAGGTAGAAACAACCAAAGTGTCCATCAACATATGAATGAAGAAAATGTGATATATACACACAACAGAGTATTATTCATCCTTAACAAGTAAAGAAATTCTGACACATGCTACAACATGAATGAATCTTGAAGACATTATGCTAATTAAAATAAGCTAGTCACAAAAAGGCAATTCTGTCTTTTTATATGAGGGGATTTTATATGAGGATTACGGTTCAACATCTGAATTTTAGGAGGATGCAAAACATTCAATCTATAGCACAATGGTAATATAATCATATAATTTTAAAAGTCAGAGAGTAATACTAAAACATAATTTCTTTTCCAACTACCTAGAGTAGTCAAATTCATAGAGACCAAGTAGAATGGTGGCTGTAGGGGCTAGGGGCAGGCGGAATGGGGAGTCGTTGAATGGGTATGGAGTTTCAGTTTTGCAAGACGAAAGAGCTCTGGAGATTGGCTGTATAACAATGTGAATATACTTAAGACTACTGAAGTATCCATTTAAAAATGGTTTCGATGGTAAATTGTATGTTATGTGTATTTTACCACAATTAAAAATAGTACGTGTGTGTGTCATACACACACACACACACCCCAAAAAACTTCCCACAAAGAAAAAAAGCTCAGTCTCAGATAGCCTCACTGGTGAATTCTATCAAATATTTAAAAAACTAATACCAATTCTTCACAAAATCTTTCAAAATATAGAAGAGACAATACTTTCCAATGCATTCTATGAGGCCAGTATTATCCTAATACCAAAACCAGGCAAATACAAGAAAACTATGGACTTAATATTAAAGCAGTAATACTCCTCAATTGATCTACAGATGAGCACAACCCCTACGAAAATCCCAGGTGCCTTTTGTACAGAAGTTGACAAGTTGATCCTAAAGTTCATATGGAAATGCAAGGGACCCAGAAAAGGAACAAGAAAAAGAACAAAGTTGGAAAATACACTTTCTGATTTGAAAACTTATCACGAAGCTATAATAACCAAGACAATGTGGTACTGGCATAACAACAGGTACACAGATCAATGAATGGAATTAAGAGTCCAGAAATAAACCACTGTATTTATGGTCAATGGATCTTCAACAATGATGCTAAGATAATTTAATGACGGGAAAAAATAGGCTTTTTGACAAATGATTCTGGGACAACTAGATATCCACGTCGAAGTATGAAGTTGGATTCCTTCCTTACACCATACACAAAAATATAACTCAAAATGGATCGTAGACCTAAATATAAAAGCTAAAACTATAAAGCTCTTAATAGATAAACTGGACTTCAAAATTAAAAACTTTTGTGCTCCAAAGAACACCAACAAGAAAACAGAAAGGTAGTGTGGGAGAAAATATTTGCAAATCCTATCTGATAAAGTACTTGCGTCCAGAATATAGAAAGAACTCTTACATCTCAGTAAAAAGACAACCCAATTAAAAATGGACGAAGGATCTTAAGAGACATTTCTCCAAACATATATAAATGGCCAATAAGCACAAGAAAAAATGCTCAAACATCATTAGCCATGAGGGGAAAAAAATCAAAACTACAAGATACCATTTCACCTACACTAGAATGGCTATAATAAAAAAGACAGACAATAACAAGTGTAGGGAGAATATGGATAAATTTACATCTTCATATAATGCTGGTAGGAATGTAAAATGGTGCAACCACTTTTGAAAATAGTTAGGCAGTTTCTCCAAATGTTAAACGTGGAGTTATTACATGACCCAGCAATTCTACTCCTAGGTGTTTACTCAAGAGAAATAAAACTTACTTCCATACAAAATTTTGCACATGAGTTTCATAACATCATTATTCATAATAGCCAAAACGTGGAAATCTAAACATCCACCAACTGATGAATGGATAAACAAAATGGCCATACAATGGAATATTCAGCCATAAAAATGAATAAAGTACCAATTAAGAATACAACATGAATGACTCTTAATAATATCACATTTAGTAAAAGAAGCCAGACATAAAAAGTGACATACTTATGATTCAATTTATATGAAATGTTCAGAATAGGCAAATCTATAGAAACATAATGTAAATTGCTAGGATTTAGAGGAGCGAGGCTAGGCAGTAACTTGGTAATGAAAACTGATAGTGGTGATGACTATAGAATTCTGAATATATTGACCATTGAAATGTACACTCTACATGTATATGGTGAGTTATATCTCAAAGGTGTTTCAAAAGTGACTTGTGCATATATTTTCAAATATTATATATGATTGATATACTCCATCTTTGAACTAGAAGTACAGAGAAACATAAAACGACTCCTTCCAGAATCAGTACTGAGTCTACATCATGCCATTAAACATCAGCGATAAAAACATCAGTGATGTTTTAAGTTCAGTTCTAAAGATCTGTGCTTCCCAGAAGGCATAATTTTAACGGCAGCTTAAAATAGGAAGAACTATTGATCAAATCTGTTAAATTTCTACACTCGAATTCAAGTCCTTACCTCTCAAAGTACAATTCCAAGATGATAATCCAACAGAGGATCACGGGTGGAGAAGCAACTGCTAAGGGACTGGGCAATAGAAATAATTTATGTAAAATATTCTTGAAATCTTAAGGAATAAATTCTGATTGTACCTCAAGCCAGTTGCTTGAGAACTTATAAAGGCACAGTATGGTAGCAAACAATTTCTCCATATTCATGGATATCATTTCATACTATCTTTGAATTGTGAAGAGGTACTACATGCTAATTAAATAAAAAGAATGTCCTTTTATAAAAGTTGCTTAACTGTATCCTAGACAAAGGAGTTTTGACCTGGTTCACTAAGCTACAGAGATGAGACACTAATCTGAGGATCAGACATAAATGCTCTTTATCCTCAGATG
This sequence comes from Pteropus vampyrus, assembly GCF_000151845.1. NCBI lineage: Eukaryota > Metazoa > Chordata > Mammalia > Chiroptera > Pteropodidae > Pteropus > Pteropus vampyrus. The sequence goes on from NW_011890662.1 coordinate 7,304, forward strand.
CCCTCTTTCAAGTGGAACCCCACACAATGCTTGAGGTAGCTCATTTTATATTTTTCTCCATTAATAGAATGATTGAAACTGTCATGCAGATACCTTAAGAATTTTCTGCTAAACATTATCTACATTCAATTCTTTATGGCCATTAATAACCCAGCTTCTATATGGCAGTGAACAGCTAGCCTAATCAAGATTATACTCAAGGTATTGATACTGCCTTTAAAAAAAGGGCAAATATAATTTATAGAATTTTTTAGGAAAATCCTAACTTCCCATAGAAAGCAATTTTGTCACTTCCAAAGAATCACACAACCAAAAACGGTAAGTACCTTTGTCCCTTTAAGACTACGTCAATAGCTTCTCAGCCTTTAGCTAAGATCAAGTGAAGACTACATCGATAAAAACTGTTTTCAGATTGGACTTCTCATAAGCCACCAAAAACTCAGAGCCTTTCCAAATATACTTCTCAAGCACCCTTCCACAACCTACCTCTTAACCCCCCAAATACATACCTCAACCAGCTTGAGGGTCCCTCCAAACCATGGAGAAGGAAGAAAGGAAGGGAACATCAACTGTAGTATTTTGATAACCCCTCCTCAAAACACCCTGGTTCCACAGCAACAGGGGCTGGAGAGAGGCAGAAAGTATAAAATGCCAGCTATTGATAGTTGCCATCCTTGCCTCAAGAAAAGGGGTAAAATAGTACTAAGGCTGAATCAATGCATCATCAGGATTTTAGCAACCTTTGTAGTGTGTATTGGTATGGTAAACTTACCTCAACTGAATCATTAGGACCAAGCAAATTAGGTCAATAGACTTAATTGGTGAAATTAAACCCTAAAGGTTAAGAGGAACAGAAGTACACTTTGTGAACAGATAAGATTACTCAAGAGCCTAGAAGTCATAATTATTTTCTTACCATACCAAAGAAACTAAGTTATACTTTGGGGAGAAAGGAAACAAAGCCAGAAGAAAAAATACCATGGAAACAGAAAAGGATTCCCAAACAGGATCTCAAGAGGATTTGTTTAGGTATATTTAACTATTCAAAGGTAAATTCAGAAACAGAATAGAGGGAAGATTTTAACACCCTGAGCAGCTACCTCAGGAGGAAGATTAGGATTTAAGAAATAGTCTAGCAAGATCTCTAAAACCCAAACAGCCCCTCATGAAAAAAGCCATTTTCTAATTACCGCAGGAGAAATAAAGGGAAATGCCCTGCATGCAAGAAAGCAAACAGCACAGAATCACTGGGGAAATGACTTGGAAAACTCAATATCCAAGCAACTCAACTGATAAAACTAGAAAGAAGAGTACTAAAGAGATGGAAAAACCACAGCAGAGGGGAACATGGAAAATAGAGAATGAGAAATCTGAAGGAAAAGCCTTACTGTGAGATCAGATAGTCGCTTCAAATCTTACATTAACAGAAAATGCCACAGAAATGGAACCTCCAAACTACCAACTAACCCAAACCCCAGACTCGCATAAATGTTTTCCTTTTGAAATTATATCCGGATATTTCTAACAGCTAATAACATTTACTGACCAGTTAAGATTGATACTGTGCACCACAATGAAATATGAACACTATACTTCATGTTGACACAGATGACAAATGTCCAGTGTCTTGATTTCATCCTACAGATTATCTGCACCACAACACAAGTGTCCTAACTTTTCCAGGTCTCAAATTCTGAGCTGTAAAATGTGGAAGCCAAACTAGCCCAGATAAACTACAGGATCCCCTCCTATCTTGAAATTTATATTTAATGATAGAACTGTTTTAAAAGTTTGCTGTGGGTATAAAATTTGAGTCTGAGAACAAACCTTTTAAGTTTATACTGTCATTCCAGAGCTAACCACAGGGAGGAGCATAGGATTTGAAGAAATTCCCAAGGGAGACAGTATTTGGCTGTTACCTGAAGCCCACCCAGTAAGTGGATAAACCTTCAATCCCAGACATAAGCTGAGCATTTCTCTGGCCCCTCTGCCTAGATCAAACAATATTCTTCATAAAGACACATCTTACACATGTCTTTCTCCCTTTCCTTCTACCATAATTTTCCCTGTTCTCCTTTGTAGTTTCACAATCGTTTTATCCAATAGTAGTACTCCTTTTTATCCACTTTTTCTTTTTCCCCATTTACCCAGAGTGAAGTTTTCTAGAAGAAAAAAATCAGTTTTCTGTCGGTTAAGACAAAAAATATTGAAATTATTGAAAATTAAGGAAACTATAAACTACAACAAGCGCAAGCAAATGACAATTACTAAGTTTTCAAAAAATCCCGAGGAAAAATATCAAGCATAATTTTTTAAAACAGGAAAAATACTGACACATTTAAGTTTTCCAAAAGCCGTAAAGGGCCCTGAAGAGATTACAAACGAGTGACAATTCTTGGAGGTCAGGTTCAGCCTCTGAAATTAACATGGCCAGGCAACTAACTAGGTGTTCAGAACTTGAAACAGACTATTTACCCGGCTTCCATTCCCTGTCAAACTCTTCGCCCAAAGAGGCCTCCCGCATATTTAAAATTAAAAAAAAAATTTTCTTAAAGTAGTCATTCACATCTATTCGCTTCTTCCTTGCAAAAGTAAATAAATATAAAATACTCCTTTTCATCTTAACTTCCACATTAAACCTCACACCGCTCATGAGCCTGGAGGGCTGTGCTGGCACAAGACGATGGCGCGAAGGCACGGGGAGAGGGCGGTCAGTGGGCGGAAGGTGCTTCTCCCCACATGGCCAAGATCTCGCGGCCAAGCTAGCCACCGGCACACGGTCCCCCAGCACCGGCAGCTCTCTCTCACCCACGGGCCCGCTCTCGGTGCCGCCCCCCAAACTGCCGCTGGGGCCGCAGGCTCTTCATTCGGACCCTTCCCCGGTGATGACCCCATCCCCCTTTCTCCAACGGGTTCCCGCCCTACAGCGGCCAGCCTATGGGCCCCTCCCGCCTCACCTCCATGGAGACACGCCAGCCTTGCATGGCGGAGAAGCCATAGGGTAGCGGCAAGCGCGGTGCGCCTACCCCGTCCCCAGAGCACTTCACCGTGTTGGGCTGGGAAAGGTAGGCACCCATGGCGGCAGCTGGCCGGCGGCCTCAGGGGTAAGTTGAGCGAGGCGCGACCCGTGCCGGCGCCGAAGCCGGGAGCCCCGGGGACGCGCGTAGCAAGAGCTGGCTCGGCGGCGCGGCGACGCAAGGTGCCGGTGAAAGGCGCGAGGCCGGCCAGGAGGCGGTAACGGGACGGGAGCAGAGAGGGAGCGGAAGCGGAAACGGCGCCGCTCCAGACCCCGCCCGGCCGCCGCGGCGCGGCGCGGCGCGGCGCTCGGGGCAGTCATTTCCTTAGCAACTCGCCCCGCCCGCGCGGACAACGGCCGGCCCAACTGCCGCGGCCGCGAGGCTGGCGTGGCCACGCCCACCAACTGCCGCCGCCGCCTGCCTCCTGCGGCCCCACGGGCAGCTGTTCTCGTGTAGTTGTTCCCTGCCGTTCCCGGTCTTTGCCCTTCTGCCCCGGCTTCTCGCGTGTTTGTCTGAAACTCATTTTTTGTGGTGGCGCTTCCGGTCCATCCTCCAGTGTGTCAGTTCCCTCTTTCCCCACCGCACTCTCAGACTCCGCAAGCCCCCGTCCGATTCGATTCAGTTAAACTGGACTCGTGGTGAGCGCACGAAGTACCTGACCAGGCCTCATGAGGCCCATACGAGTAGAATGTGGGAGAGTCTTTTCTGACAAAAGAAAATAAAAACCTCTGTTTGTGATATCATTCGAGTTAAAATAGTGCAGAAATGTTTGTCACATTTTATACTGGTGGGAAGAAATGAGAAGACGCTCTGTTGCTTGAATTCTCAGGCAGCCTCAGGAGTGCATTATGCTGGAGAAGAAGGGAATAATGTGAGGTTGCAGGGGTGAGGAAAGACTAAACTGCATTTGCGAGGGTTTTTGAGGAAGCTGGCTGGCCTCGTTGGAAAGTGATTTTAAGTAGTATATTAGATAGGATAGAGATGGTCATAAGTGCCAAGATGGGTGACTTGGACTTCACTGTTATCCTGGTGTAGCATTTTAGGACTGTTAATCTAGTTTTTGTGTGCAGTGTACATTGGAGTGATAAATCCTGGAGAATAATTTGTTAAAGGGCTCATAATCTAAGCATGAGGTGAGAAGGGCTGGGACTAGGATGGTGGCAGTGGGAATAGAGATGAACGAATTACACAATTAGAAATCGACAGGATTTGGCAATAGATGGGATTCGGGAGATAGTTTGGATGTTCTCCAAACTATGAGCAGACCGACTTTTAAAATACAAAACTTATGGCCTCCTCCTCCTCCTCAGAGACCTACTCCAAATTCCTTAAACAGTTTACCAGACCCTTCATGCCCGAACCGATTCTAGCACGTCTCCCCCACTTTCCATTTCCACTACAATTTAGTGCTTCAGCAATGTGTCTTTGGACGTGCTTTCTCTTCCTATATTTTTACCCATGGAGCAAATTTCCCCACCCACCCCCTTTATCATCATTTCCTTGGGGAAGTCTTCCCTAATATCCCTACTCTAGTTTCGGTCCCCACTTGTTTTGTCTTTCCTGATAGACTATAAGCCTTTATGAAGGCAAACTTACCACTGTATACCCCAGCAGTATTCAAAGATTTGTTGAGTGAATAAACACCAAGGTTTTGCTCCTAAATGACAAAAATCGGTGGAGCCATTAACAGAAAATGGTGTGGTGGCAGGGTGCTAGTTCTGGGGGAAAATTATGTGTTCAATTTAAGAATGACAACTAGATATTCAAACATTAAAAAATATTGGATCGAAGTTAGACTACGAGAGTAGAAGAGATGTTAATCAGGCTTTTAGGTCATCATAAACCTGGCTAAGATCTCTGACAAAGGCAGTGTAAAAAGAATATGAGCCTCTTTTTTTTTTTTTTCTAAAAATGAAAAAAGCATGAGTTTTGACATATATTCCCTATGTGGTTTTTCACAAGTTACTTATTCTCTCTCATCTATAAAACAGACATGCAATATCTACTTTTCCAGATTGCTTTAAGGTTAAGAGGAGCTGAATATAAAGTGCTGAGTTTGCTTGAATATTGTATTGTTATTCAACCAAAAGACTACCATTTATTAAGTATCCATAATCACATGCTAAATAAGGGATGGAAATAACATTAAATTATTAAATTATGTTCTCAAAAAATAGATTTCCTGCGGGGAAATAATGGAAGAAAAATAGAGAAGGGAAAAAGTGG
>NW_011890662.1:13226-20869 GCF_000151845.1 Pteropus vampyrus
CTTAGCAACTCGCCCCGCCCGCGCGGACAACGGCCGGCCCAACTGCCGCGGCCGCGAGGCTGGCGTGGCCACGCCCACCAACTGCCGCCGCCGCCTGCCTCCTGCGGCCCCACGGGCAGCTGTTCTCGTGTAGTTGTTCCCTGCCGTTCCCGGTCTTTGCCCTTCTGCCCCGGCTTCTCGCGTGTTTGTCTGAAACTCATTTTTTGTGGTGGCGCTTCCGGTCCATCCTCCAGTGTGTCAGTTCCCTCTTTCCCCACCGCACTCTCAGACTCCGCAAGCCCCCGTCCGATTCGATTCAGTTAAACTGGACTCGTGGTGAGCGCACGAAGTACCTGACCAGGCCTCATGAGGCCCATACGAGTAGAATGTGGGAGAGTCTTTTCTGACAAAAGAAAATAAAAACCTCTGTTTGTGATATCATTCGAGTTAAAATAGTGCAGAAATGTTTGTCACATTTTATACTGGTGGGAAGAAATGAGAAGACGCTCTGTTGCTTGAATTCTCAGGCAGCCTCAGGAGTGCATTATGCTGGAGAAGAAGGGAATAATGTGAGGTTGCAGGGGTGAGGAAAGACTAAACTGCATTTGCGAGGGTTTTTGAGGAAGCTGGCTGGCCTCGTTGGAAAGTGATTTTAAGTAGTATATTAGATAGGATAGAGATGGTCATAAGTGCCAAGATGGGTGACTTGGACTTCACTGTTATCCTGGTGTAGCATTTTAGGACTGTTAATCTAGTTTTTGTGTGCAGTGTACATTGGAGTGATAAATCCTGGAGAATAATTTGTTAAAGGGCTCATAATCTAAGCATGAGGTGAGAAGGGCTGGGACTAGGATGGTGGCAGTGGGAATAGAGATGAACGAATTACACAATTAGAAATCGACAGGATTTGGCAATAGATGGGATTCGGGAGATAGTTTGGATGTTCTCCAAACTATGAGCAGACCGACTTTTAAAATACAAAACTTATGGCCTCCTCCTCCTCCTCAGAGACCTACTCCAAATTCCTTAAACAGTTTACCAGACCCTTCATGCCCGAACCGATTCTAGCACGTCTCCCCCACTTTCCATTTCCACTACAATTTAGTGCTTCAGCAATGTGTCTTTGGACGTGCTTTCTCTTCCTATATTTTTACCCATGGAGCAAATTTCCCCACCCACCCCCTTTATCATCATTTCCTTGGGGAAGTCTTCCCTAATATCCCTACTCTAGTTTCGGTCCCCACTTGTTTTGTCTTTCCTGATAGACTATAAGCCTTTATGAAGGCAAACTTACCACTGTATACCCCAGCAGTATTCAAAGATTTGTTGAGTGAATAAACACCAAGGTTTTGCTCCTAAATGACAAAAATCGGTGGAGCCATTAACAGAAAATGGTGTGGTGGCAGGGTGCTAGTTCTGGGGGAAAATTATGTGTTCAATTTAAGAATGACAACTAGATATTCAAACATTAAAAAATATTGGATCGAAGTTAGACTACGAGAGTAGAAGAGATGTTAATCAGGCTTTTAGGTCATCATAAACCTGGCTAAGATCTCTGACAAAGGCAGTGTAAAAAGAATATGAGCCTCTTTTTTTTTTTTTTCTAAAAATGAAAAAAGCATGAGTTTTGACATATATTCCCTATGTGGTTTTTCACAAGTTACTTATTCTCTCTCATCTATAAAACAGACATGCAATATCTACTTTTCCAGATTGCTTTAAGGTTAAGAGGAGCTGAATATAAAGTGCTGAGTTTGCTTGAATATTGTATTGTTATTCAACCAAAAGACTACCATTTATTAAGTATCCATAATCACATGCTAAATAAGGGATGGAAATAACATTAAATTATTAAATTATGTTCTCAAAAAATAGATTTCCTGCGGGGAAATAATGGAAGAAAAATAGAGAAGGGAAAAAGTGGAAAAGAAAATATGACTCTAGGAAAAAGTGAGGCCCCTGGGAGGGCAGTGGTGTCTCAGAGAGGGGCAATGGAGATACTAAGGGGCTCACGGAAAGAGATGGGAAGAGAGACAAAATATGAAGATTATCCTGTCCCTACTCCATCCCCATTTCCCCTCAAACCGCTACAGTACACTTCCAAGGACACAAAGGTTTCATGCTTTGATGGGGGGTGGAGTGGGGGACAGGATGGGAGCGGGTAACTAAAACAAACAAAAAAAAAAATATTCACAGGTTTATTTTCCTGAATCTGTCTTTAAAATATGAGTTTCAAAAATCTGACTAATCATACATAGTAACAGAAGCAACTCCTAAACATCTAGCGGCTGGCCTGAATTAAAAAAAAAGGGTCTCTGAAATATACACCAAGTTCATTTAACAAGGGATAAAGATATGGGATTGGTTTGTTGTGTATAGAAAATGACTAATTCTAAGCATTTGGTAATTATACATATTCACAATTATATACCACAGTATCATCTTTGCTTTATTTTTTTTTTAAGAAATCACTAACTTGCTTATATTTTCTTGTCTCTCAAATTAGTCAAACTATGAAGATAAACTGAAAAATATTAGACATTTTTAAAACCTTTTTTGAGCCTCTCATGAGCCTCTTTCCAGTTACCTCTCATGAGAGAAAGGAAAAAGAGAAGGTGGTTTAAGCCAGTGTTTTTCAAACATGAGAAATTGTGAACCACTGAGACATACTTCTGCAGATCCCAAGGTATTCGAGAGACTCCAGGCCAGGGAATATTGCCTTAAAAGTTAAATGTTAACTTTAGGATATGATGTGACACCAAGTTCAATTGTAAACTTAAACACAAGATCATTCAAAAATATAAAGTTTTAATCCAGATGATCCCAAATATGCTAAATGCTTATATTATAAAACTTAAAGCACAACGTTTTAAAATTCTTATGGAAGATTCATAGTGGCTTGGAAATACAAGACCCCAGAGGGTAACAGACCACTGATTGAGAATCCCTGACCTGCACATGAAAGATGTTAAGTGAGAAGAGGCGAAAAGAGAAGTTGGGAAGTGGGTCCTCCAAACTACCCCTTTCCCTAAGCTTTTCCTGGGGTTCTTAATTCTATTTTTGACCCTTCTTATACTTCCTTCACTTATTTTATACTAGTCATAAAATATTACCTTTGGAAGCTCAGCAGTTTTAATACTACATTTCTTCCTGTGTGTGATTAAAGGTGAAAGATTAGGGGGGAAAGGGGTGGGGTTAAGATTTAGGGCTAAAAAGAAGGAATACAGATATTTTAAAGTTACTAGGAGAGGGGAAAGAGTCCATTTCTGAGGTTCTGGGCTAGGCCATACCCTGTACTCATAAGTTTTAAAGAGTGCCCAATATATCAAACTTTTTAAAAAAATCAGTTGCATTTTTATATTTCTAGAAGGCAAGACATAATTTTGAAGCAGTCTGCCTTTTCTCAGAGACATCACCGGAATGAGCCCTCTATACATACATAAAGAAATACCCACCTTTATCCTAAAGATAGTTGTGAAATGTCCATTAATCACAATTCAAAGGTTTCAGACTGAGATGCTGGGGTTAATTTATTTGTTAGTAATATAAACTGTCTTTCTCAGGACTGTTCTTGCAGGAAGAAAGAGCTAATTTATTTCCCTTAAATAATAATATAGACTTGAATGTCTCTTAATATCCTTATTTGTTTTTAGGAAACCTATGTATGTTTTTATACAAGTGTTTCTTCACAGGCAATCACAAAACTGGAGCCACCCTGAAGAGTGTGCCAGTCTTATTTTTGCACTTCACATAAGAGGACATGCTGGACTGAACCACTGATATCTCACAAAGTGGTGTTATGTAAAGCCAAACTATGCCCAGTCTGGAAAGTGTCTCCTGAAATCACATCGACCAGGCCAAGGTAGAAGTAAGTTTTTCCTATAAGGAAAAGATAGTTCCTCAGTCAAACTTTCTAGAGTAGAAATAAGCAGGCCTTAAACTGAAAAAGAAAGATTCTCTTGGACTCATGCCTGTTGCTGACATTAGGATTCCAAAATGTGGCACAGTCTGGAGATTCCTGTTGCGGGAAGAGGGCAGACAGACTGAGCCAACTCTGCCTTATCAGGAATCTGAAGAATAGTCACTTCTGGTGTCAGTCATAGACTTTTTCCTTTTCTTTCTTTCTTTCTTTCTTTCTTTCTTTCTTTCTTTCTTTCTCTCCTCTCCTCCTCTCCCCTCCTCCCCTCTCCTCCTCTCCTCTCCTCTTTCTTATGTCTGTGCCTCTGTGTCTTGTTAAATGGCCTGAACTGAACTGAGCTTTGGGGAATAAAGTCAGGAGATCTATGTCCATTGGGATGGGGTCATGTGCAGAGCCTGAAGGAAGTGGTGGCAGAGTTCAAGAACAGCAGTGGTCTGGATCAAGGACAGCTGGCAAAAGCAATAGTAATTTCCAGGGATGATCTGTGGCACTCTTAGCCATTCCTCAAAATACTTTGGTAAGAGAACTCCTTTGCCATATTGGCTGCTGAGAACTGAGGACAGAACATATTGAGTCAGACAGATTGGCCCAAGAGAACCATAATATTTCTTAGAAAAGTCCTGCTGCTTCTTGTAGTCATCACAAGGGCAAAAGTTCTTAACCGAAGCTCATATTCAAAGTAACAAATGACTGCACATTTGTAATCACTTAGCTCAACAATTTTCTAGGGACAAAAGAACAAACAGCAATAAAAAGAAATCTGCCAGTGGGAATCCTGCTACCCTGTCCACCAAAGTGGCTTTTGTTGGAAGATTGTTCGGTCTACTCCTCTCAAATGGTTCTCAACAATGGTAGTTTCCTCGTGTGTATGTTTTAGCTCTGGCAAAATCTTAACAAGGTCTTTCTGCAGAGCTCCATAGTTCTCTTTGTGTACAGCTGCATCCTTCCTGGTACTCTGAAAATGTTAGCCACCTTAGCCTCCCTGAACTCCAAACTCTGTCCTCTCAGTGTAGTGAGATTGTCAGGCTCTGTTTGGGTTTCCTCTCTCTACAAAGTGGCCTGAAAATTCTTTCTAGGCAGTAAGCTGGGGTACTCTTAGGATTCATTTCATTTGTTTTCCTTCTCTCAGGGATTACTATCCTGCACTGCCTGTTAGCCAATGTCTGAAAACTATTGCTTTATATCTTTTGTCTAGTTTTCTAGATAATTAAGGCAGGAGGGTAAATTTGGTTGCTGTTATACCATCATGGCCAGAAGTGGAAGTTTGCCCAATCAGTTTTATAAATTGTTATTTATAAATAGGTCTTTCAGTGAGATTTTTTGGAGTATTTTTAATCTCTTAATTGTTTCTGCTATATCGAAATGTATTTTGCCTCATTCATTCTGGGTTTACAGTGAAGTCTTTCATCAGTCTGACTGTTGTTTCTTAGGTAATCTGGTTTTTTTGTTCCCATCTCTGATATCTTTTATTTCTCTTTATTCTTGATGTTGTGCAAATGTTCCTATGATGTATCAGTACTAAAAGCTTATTTTTTATTTTTATTAATTTTTTATTTTTTTTAGACGAGGCAACCCTTGGTTAACCTCATAGATTGCAAGGACCTTGTCAACTTACAATCCCTTATTTTTTTAAATTTTTACGCCTATAGCACCTGGTCTTCCTAGGTGGTCTCCCATCCAGATACTAACCAGGCCCGACCATGCTTAGCTTCCAAGATCAGATGGGATTGGGCTTGTTCAGGGTAGCATGGTCGTAGACTAAAAGCTTATTTTTTAAATTTGAGGACTAATGTATTTCATTAATACTTAAAAATGCTTGTCTCATGTTTTCGAACACTGTTTTATCATCATTCTCTTTTTCTTCTAGAACTCTCATTATACATGTTGGGGCTCTCAATCTATCCTCCCTCTTTCTTAAATATATACTGTATATCCTTGTGTCTCTGTGCTGGGTTCTGAGTGAATTAATTTATTTTCTCTTCAATTATACCCAGTTAGAGCTCTTACGTTTTGTTTCTCTTAGCTGCAAACAATCAAGCAAGGAGTTATTTTATTTGTTTTTGGAGAAGGCTTTGTCACTCTCTTCCCAAGCTTCCTCCAAAAAGAAAGTGTCCTTATCAGATTCTCTCTGTAGTTTTCTTATTTACTCTCTTAATACTGTTCTACCTGGAGAGTTTCCTCTTCTCCCCCAGATGTAAGAAACTTTGTAAAAACAAATATTAAATTTCAAACTGAAAAACCAAAGGTGAGGTAAAGGCAAGAAAAATAACATCTACATTGGAAATCTTCAAATCTTACTGGTAAAAAGTAAGGCATATGCCACAAAACTTGGAGTGGAAAAATCGTAGGATTTATGGTCCAATTTTCTATCTTCTGAGACTGGAGAGTCAGAGAAAAGGAGAGGTCAGTCTTCTCTGGTGTGTTCTTCTCTCCCCTCATTGCTAGTTGAATTCCTATTCATCCTTTAAAACTCAGGTCAGACAGGCATCAGCCTTGCTGTCCATGAAACCTTATGAATTAGTTTCCTATGGCTGCTGTAACACATTATCACAGCTTAAACCACCACGAATTTATTTTCTTACAGTTCTGGAAGCAAGATGTCTGAAATCAGTTTCACAGGTATAAAGTTAAGGTGTCAGTGGTCCTGGTTCCTTCCGGGGGATCTAGGAAAGAATCCATTTTCTTGCCTTTTCTAGGTTCCGGAGGCTGCCTGCATTCCTTGGCATCACTCCAACCACTTGCTTCCATGGTTACATTTCTTTCTTTTCTGTAGTCAATTCTTCCTCTGCCCCACTCTTTTTATGGGCATTTGTGATTACATTTAGGACCTATACTGATAATCCAAGATAATCTCCCCATTTAAAAATCATTAATTTAATCATGCCTGCAAAGTCCCTTTTGCCAAATGAGATAACAGTCACAAATTCGAGGTTAGGACGTGGATATCTTTGGGAACCATTATTCAGCCTATCACATCTTCCCAGGTATCTTTCATCTGTGAAGTCAATCATGGACTTCCCTGTTCAGCGTATGGAACTTTATACTTACTTCTGTTGTTGCACTTGTTAGTATTGTAACTTTTTTGTTTACACAGATAGCTTCTCAAATAAATATGAACTCTTTGAGGACAGGAACTTTGTCTACTGCTTAACCTAGTGCCTGGCACATAGTCGGCACTAAATAAGTTTTTGTTTAATTGAATTTTGCTCTCTGATCCAAGCCTGGCAGTACAGCTGTGAGCTGTGAAATAATGGAGTCCTAGACTTCTAGTGCTAAAAAAGATCTCCAAAGCCTTTCCTTAAAGTCTGATGTATTTTTACAGGAAATAACTTTAGATTTAGGAAAGTTAACTTTATTACTATAACAAAGGTAAATTAAGTATATGAAAATAAACAGAAAAGGTATACATTAGGGCTTTTGGCCCAGGAAAAACTATAGAATGACCTGATAATTATTTTAAATTTACAACATCCATGTGAGATAAGACAGGTATTACTTTTATGCCAATAAAACACAGAGCAAAATAAATAATAAATTTGATTTCAATATAATTGAATACAATTGTGGAAATCAAGTAATCTCAGGTGAATTCTTAATTTAGATGGACTGTTTTTTTTATTCCATAGTGCCCATATTTATCTATTATGTTTATCTTAGAAGTTGACTCAACTTCTTATGACAGAGATATAGAGTTAAATAATGTCCCTATTTCATAACTTACATAATGAAGCTCAGACGCCTAAGT
>NW_011890662.1:20919-24991 GCF_000151845.1 Pteropus vampyrus
TTTTCTAGGTTCCGGAGGCTGCCTGCATTCCTTGGCATCACTCCAACCACTTGCTTCCATGGTTACATTTCTTTCTTTTCTGTAGTCAATTCTTCCTCTGCCCCACTCTTTTTATGGGCATTTGTGATTACATTTAGGACCTATACTGATAATCCAAGATAATCTCCCCATTTAAAAATCATTAATTTAATCATGCCTGCAAAGTCCCTTTTGCCAAATGAGATAACAGTCACAAATTCGAGGTTAGGACGTGGATATCTTTGGGAACCATTATTCAGCCTATCACATCTTCCCAGGTATCTTTCATCTGTGAAGTCAATCATGGACTTCCCTGTTCAGCGTATGGAACTTTATACTTACTTCTGTTGTTGCACTTGTTAGTATTGTAACTTTTTTGTTTACACAGATAGCTTCTCAAATAAATATGAACTCTTTGAGGACAGGAACTTTGTCTACTGCTTAACCTAGTGCCTGGCACATAGTCGGCACTAAATAAGTTTTTGTTTAATTGAATTTTGCTCTCTGATCCAAGCCTGGCAGTACAGCTGTGAGCTGTGAAATAATGGAGTCCTAGACTTCTAGTGCTAAAAAAGATCTCCAAAGCCTTTCCTTAAAGTCTGATGTATTTTTACAGGAAATAACTTTAGATTTAGGAAAGTTAACTTTATTACTATAACAAAGGTAAATTAAGTATATGAAAATAAATAGAAAAGGTATACATTAGGGCTTTTGGCCCAGGAAAAACTATAGAATGACCTGATAATTATTTTAAATTTACAACATCCATGTGAGATAAGACAGGTATTACTTTTATGCCAATAAAACACAGAGCAAAATAAATAATAAATTTGATTTCAATATAATTGAATACAATTGTGGAAATCAAGTAATCTCAGGTGAATTCTTAATTTAGATGGACTGTTTTTTTTATTCCATAGTGCCCATATTTATCTATTATGTTTATCTTAGAAGTTGACTCAACTTCTTATGACAGAGATATAGAGTTAAATAATGTCCCTATTTCATAACTTACATAATGAAGCTCAGACGCCTAAGTTTCAAAACAATGTCCCAAGGAATCATTCCTAGATAGGGATAAGGCATGAGCTAGGGTGATGGTTACCAACCTTCAGCCTAATGAAAGGCCAGGCTATCTGCATCAGAATTACCTGGGAAGATTCTTAGACATACAGATACCCAAGATCTCCCCACCCCCCAGGTTCATATTTGATTGATCCAGGGAAGGTCCTGGAATGTGTATGTTTTAAAGCACCTCAGATCATTCACAATTATCAAGAAATCTAGGTTTCTCTTAGCTTGAGTACCTGCAGAAATGTAAGTGCCAAGCCTGAGGCAAAGGAACATTTTTGTTCCTTTGATTATGCCTTCATTTTGAAAAGAGATTTCTTTTGGAAGAGAGGATCCCTAGAGAAATGATTTGATTGAAGGCATGATTAACAAGAAAAGCTTAGAGCAGAAACCCAACAGATTTTCCAATTACCTTGATTTATGGAAACTAAGATCTCTAAAGATTCTGGAGGTATAATTTCAAACCATAAGATTAACTCACTGTGAATTCAATGATTTTTAGTAGATTTTTAGATTTGTGCAACCAGCATGTCACAATGCAAGCTATAGTCCACTTGGGAGATGAGGTCAGCAGGTCATTTGGGAAGCTTGGAATTACGCAAATAGATATGGGTAGTCTTAAGGCATTGCCTTTCTTTACAATCATTTAATAAATTATTTGCTAACTATTGTTTCTTTTTTGAATAAAAAATACACGTGGCACAATGTTCAAAAGGCAGAATGGGTATATAAGTTTCCCCCTCACTCTGTCACCCAGCCATCTGGCTTCCGTTTCCAATAAATTGGTTCTTGAGGTGGATGAATGACCTGCAATGGAAATCTTTAGGCAAATTACATTTAAAGTGACAGTGGAGCATCCAATATTATATTGGAGTTTGGGCAAGATGTGAGGGCTAGAGATAAATGTAATATCATTCAAGTGAAATAATGGAAGCTTATCAGCTGATATAATTTCTAAAGGATGGTGTAGAGAGAACAAAGAATACAACTTTGGGCACATTAACAGGCAAATTAATAATTAGGAGGAAAGAACAGAAAGTAAAGATAGAGGAGAAAATAAAAGCATAAGACATTGAGAGAGAAGTGAAATAAATCAGTATTATGAAAAGCAAGAGAGGAGTTTTAAGAATATGCTGTTCAATGATCCCAAATGCTAAAGAGGTCATGAAGAATGAGGAATGAGAAAGGGTTTTTGAAGTAGAAATTTATAATAAACTGAGAGTAAAGCTTTAGTAGAGATAGAGATAGGAGGGGATTCATATCGTAGGAGATTGAGAAGACAATGGGATTTTTCTAGTATATGAAGAGCTTTTACAAGCCAATAAGAAAAAGATGATCAACCCAATAAAATATACACGAAGAACTTGAACAGGCACGAAAATAAAGAGAAAATGCAACTGAGCAAGAAATACATAAAATAATGATGCTTGAACAGCTGGACATCCACACGTAAAAAGTGAATCTAAGCACAGACCTTACACCCTTCACAAAAATTAACTCAAAGTGGATCACAGACCTAAATGTAAAGTGCAAAACTATAAAACTCCTAGAAGATAGCAGAGGAGAAAATCTAGATAAACTTGAGTGTGGTAATACTTTTTTTAGATACAATGCCAAAGATGCAACTCATGAAAGAAATAATCAATAATCTGGACTTTAGTAAAATTAAAAACTTTTGTTTTGATAAAGACAATATCAAGAGAATTAGAAGACAAGCCAAAAAATGGGAGAAAACATTTGCAAAAGACACAAAAGACACATATGATAAAGGACTATTATCCAAAGAAAAACTATTATACAAAAAATCTCTTAAAACAACAAGAAAACAACCCGATTTAAAAAAGGGCCAAAAACCTTAACAGACACCTCACCAAAGAAGATATGCAAATGAGAAGTAAGCATATGAAAAGATGCTCTACCCTGTATGTCATCAGGGAAATGGAAATTAAAACAATAAGATACCACTACACATCCGTTAGGATGGCCAAAGTCCAGAACACTGACACCACCAAATGCTGGCTAGGATGTGGAGCAGCAGGAACTCTCATTCGTTGCTGGTGGGAATACAAAATGGCAAAGCCACTTTGGGAGACAGTTCCGTGGTTTCTTATAAAACTAAATGTAGTCTTAATATGCAATCCAGTAATTGCATTCCTTAGTATTTACCCAAAGGAACTGAAAGATTATGTCCACACAAAACCTGCACATGGATGTTTATAGGAGCTTTATTCATACTTGCAAAAACTTGGCAGCAACCAAGATGTCCTTCAGTAGGTGGACAAATAAACTGTAGTATGTCCAGACAATGGAATATTATTCTATGCTAAAAAGAAATGATCAAGCCATGAAAAAACATGGAAGAATATTAAATGTATATTACTAAGTGAAAGAAGCCAATCTGAAAAGACTACATACTATATGATTTCAACTATATGACATTCTGGAAAAGAAAATAGCAAGATTGATAGTTGCAAAGGATGGGTAGGCAGAGCACAGAGGATTTTTAGAGCAATAAAAATATTCTGTATGATATTATAATGTTGGATATATGTCTATTATACATTTGTCCAGATCCATAGAATGTACAACGCTGAGGGTGAACCTTAAACTATGAACTTTGTGTGATTAAGTCAATGTAGGTTCATTCTTGGTTAAAAAAATATATGTATATATATATATATATGCACACACACACACCATTATAGTGAGTGATACTGATAATGGGGGGGGGGGCGTGCATACGTGGTGGCAGGGAGAATATAAGAAATCTATGTACTTACCTCTCATTTTGTTATAAACCTAAAACTGCCCTAAAAAAGTCTTTAAAAAGGTGTTTAACCTCACTCCTAATTAAATATATGCAAATTAAAATAGCATGATATTTTTTTTTCTTAATATATCACCAAAGTTGAAAAGATAGATAATACCCAATGTTGGTTAAGAATGTTGGGGAACAGATATCTTAACATACTCTTGGTGTTAT
>NW_011890662.1:26909-38869 GCF_000151845.1 Pteropus vampyrus
ATTAATTGTCCGTGCCCTGGGTCTAGAGGTTTTTTTAGAGCTCATTGTTTACAGGCTTCTTGTATTAAATTCCACTAGTATTTCCACGTGTAATCTAGCTGGAAATTTTACTTAGCTGTTCAGATTCAAGATCCATTCTATAAATATAACTCCTCTAGAAAGTAATCCATATGAACTTTCTTACTGTTAGCTACTTTTCAGGGAAAGAAAAATGAAAATGATCTCTAACTCCTTTTCTGGTAGATTGCTAAGACATGCAGATTGTAGCTTTCCTGGCTGGTTGAATAAAATCTACGATAGTCAAGACACTAGAAAATAACAGGAAAAATATCTTGCCAGATTTTTTCTGTAGTGCTTTGTTGCCCTCTGGTATTTACTAGAATGTCATCTAATAAAACTCTCCTAACTTGAATTAAGCACAATGTAGGTTGGAGACAGAGATGGGCAGAAGGGGCATCTGAAAGTTCTAAAAAGGAATGAGGGTTTTTCAAAAGGTTAGTATTCATCAGAGGCTTCTGTATTCTGAACTGACTTAGAGGAGCAACTCTACTTTCCAGAATATCATTTTCATACTGGAGAGCACTCCCTTGACTCCAGCACATGCTGGTTTCAACTCCAAAGCCTTTCTAGAATAACATTCTATGGTTGTCCTATGACTCTCTGAACAGTTAGTAACATTTAGCTTTTGAGAATTCTTTTTTCTTCAGTAGCCATGTCCCTGAAAAAATGTTATACTATGTAGTACTTTTTCCTTTAAAGGCTGTATCTTGAGTTATTTGTATTTGAAAGGAGTACATTTGTCAGGTCCAGTGCC
Source organism: Pteropus vampyrus (assembly GCF_000151845.1). NCBI lineage: Eukaryota > Metazoa > Chordata > Mammalia > Chiroptera > Pteropodidae > Pteropus > Pteropus vampyrus. The sequence goes on from NW_011890662.1 coordinate 27,724, forward strand.
CCAGGGTATGGTGCTTTTAAGTCATGTAGGTGAAATGAAAGATGAAATGAAAGGTGACACTTTAAAGTGTCAGATCTGCCTTCAATTTGTGGCCGCATGGGTATGAGCATCTTTTTTGATTTTCGCCATTGTATCCCAAGCACCTAGGACAGTGCTTGGCCCACAGTAAATATTTAATAAACATTGTTGAATGAGTGAATGAAAAAAATGTTAACCAATACCCATTTGCCACTCTTACATCACAGGGAAGGTGAGATCATTAGGGATGAAGTCACTAACACTGCCAGTCACCTGGCTTAGGGTAGCCTCACTATGGACTGGTAGGCTTATTCTGTGTGTAGAAGGGATGGATAGTAAATGCCAAGGTTAGCTCTAGAAGAATCAATCAGCTGAGGGTTTCAGGAGGATAACTGGTTGAGTGCGCTGCAGGTCCAGCCTTCAGGCTGGATTAGTGGAACATTTTGGAGTCTGAAGTCATCTGTTCTGAACGGTGCCCTTGTTGCTTGGTTCTTGAGCTCAGTGCAGATAGGCGTAGGTGAGGATTCAAAAGGAAGGTTGTTGGGTGGGTATTTCCTGAGAATGAATGGGGGCCCTGATTTTGCTGTTCATTTGAACCTCACTAAGGGTGGGTTATACTGCCATAAATCTTATGTCCTCCCCTCCCCCTGCCCGGGGTGGGTCATCTTCAACCAAAATAACTTCCCTTCTCTAGATTAGGAAAGTAGTTAATTTTTTAATGTTCAGACAAGACTAATTCTGATTTTGGATTTAAAGGAAGTATATGTTTTACTTTCATCTTAACCCACATGAGGTTTTTAGGATTAAGTTTTTATAGATCAGCCCTGACCCTCTCTGTCTTCTCCTTCTATCCTTGCCCCAACCAATGTAGGCCTGAGTGTCTGTTCAAGCATGTCGGAAGGGGAGTCCCAGACAGTACTCAGCAGTGGCTCAGACACAAAGGTAGAATCCTCATCTTCAGCTCCTGGCCTGACATCAGTGTCACCTCCTGTGACCTCCACAACCTCAGCTGCTTCTCCAGAGGAAGAAGAAGAAAGTGAAGATGAGTCTGAGATCTTGGAAGAGTCACCCTGTGGGCGCTGGCAGAAGAGGCGAGAAGAGGTAAGGTGATGGTAGTGTTACTTTTGGGAGGGTGAATTCTAAGTGGTGAGAAGTAGAGGGGCAAATTCTCAGACAGGCAGACCAGACGTCAACAAGTCAGAGCCTAGGAGAAGATGATCATATGAAGCATTAAAATTGAGGGTTCATGAGGTAACTTTAACTCCCTTTCATTTGAATTTCTTCTCAGGTAAATCAGCGGAATGTACCAGGTATTGACAGTGCATACCTGGCCATGGATACAGAGGAGGGTGTAGAGGTTGTGTGGAATGAGGTACAATTCTCTGAGCGCAAGAACTACAAGCTGCAGGAGGTAGGTAATGGTGAAATGATGCAGTTTATGGGGTGTTAGAATGCTGGTGTTAAAGAGGAATTGGTATTGAGAAGTTGGCTAAGAGTATGCTGGGGTTAGAGCATTTCTGGGGAGGGGTAGAGTAGGGAGAGCTCTTCTGGATTACGGTGATTTCTAACCCTGTTATCCCAATGTCTTCCCCCGCTCCCAGGAAAAGGTCCGTGCTGTATTCGATAATCTGATTCAATTGGAACATCTCAACATTGTTAAGTTTCACAAATATTGGGCTGACATTAAAGAGAACAAGGCCAGGGTAAGAACTTTTTCCTGAGCTTGCTGCAGAGACTAGTTATATTTATTGTTCCTCTTACATTCAAACATTAAAACAAAATAGTTTTGAAACAACTGGAATCATTTGGTGTGGAGATGAGAGTAAGGTTTTGACTACCACCTATGCTTTTTGTCTGGTTATAGATGGGGCAAAAATGAATGAACTTTTGTTTCCTTTCCCATAGCTCAGTAGTTTTCATTGTCCTATTAAATCTAAGGAAGTGGTACTAACGACAGGAGAGAAACTTAAAAAACCAAGGTTCCAAATGTGACATATTTCTGGTGTGTATGTCACCAGGTAGGGGATCATTTCTACTATAAGGCCTTATTTGTGTGCTTTGCCTCTCCAGGTCATTTTTATCACAGAATACATGTCATCTGGGAGTCTTAAGCAATTTCTGAAGAAGACCAAAAAAAACCACAAGACTATGAATGAAAAGGTATGGAGGGAGAGCAGTTTTAAGCTGGTTTGAGGATTTAAAAAGATTGTTAATTATGAAGCTGACCAGGAAGGGATAGAGGGAACTGTGTGGAGGGTTGAGAGAGGGAGATTACTACTGACCTTTTGATCATATTCTTTTCCAGGCTTGGAAGCGCTGGTGCACACAGATCCTCTCTGCCCTAAGGTAAGTAGGATCTAGTTAGTGTCTTTCCCATGTCTTCTGATTTAGTTCCTCCAGATTTCAGAGCACTACTCTGCTGTTCTTTGCTGCCTCTCCCCACTTTCTTTGAGTCATATACTGTCAAGACTAGGCCCCCATGGGTCTTTTAAAGGGTCCATCCGAATGCCCTAACCACAGTACTGTCTTCCCACCTCTTTCTCCTAGTGCTCATCCAACTATTTAACTCCTCAGGCATAATGGAGATTCAGAGTGTGGGGATTATCTTTGTGGTGACCAGCAGGAGACCACCAGGCCCTTGCTCCTCTTAACCCTTGGGTTCCCCCTGCCCTTAATTTCCCAGTGGCCCCTCTAACAGCCCAGTGCCCCCACAGCTACCTGCACTCCTGTGACCCCCCCATCATCCATGGGAACCTGACCTGTGACACCATCTTCATCCAGCACAACGGACTCATCAAGATTGGCTCTGGTGAGGGGAGGGAGAGGTTCTGGGCAGGGGAGCCTCGGGAATTTGGGACCCATGGGGGTAAGACGAAAAGAATGGGGAGAACTGAGCAAAATTCTGAGGTGTGGGCTGGTGATAAGAGAAAGGAACTTTCTAGGAGTAATTCATAGGAAGAGGCCAGTTAGTGGAAACCGGGTAAATACAGAGATCTTGATAGGAGATTGGGAAAGGGCAAGAGATGGGTTTAAGGTCTAACTTGAGCCTCTGGGGCCGGACCCTACCAAAGGAAGTTCCAGGCTGTGCCTGCTGTGAGTGCTTTCATTTGCCGTGTACCTGTGTGCAGTGTCTAACATCTCTGTGTGCCGTGTCTGTGTGATGTTTGTGTGGCCATTTGTCTGGGGCTTGGCTGCTCCATTGCTCACAACTTTTCTCTGTTTTCCTCCCTCCCGCTTACGGGCTGCTCTGTTCCCAACAGTCTTTCATAGGATTTTTGCTAATGGTGAGAGCTCCCTCTGCCCCACTTGGGGCTCTGTTTGTGCTTCCTCTGCTCCCCTTTGCGGCTGCCCAGTGCATGCAGTCGTGGGAGCAAGCCCTGTTCCCCTACCTTCCCTGCTTAATTATGCCTGCTTGGCTTCTTCCTTACCAGCCCTCCACCTGCTTACCCTTCCATAACCTGCTTGTTTCCTGTGGATTCTGCCTGGCTGGCCACTTACATCCTGGATTCTTGTTCCCCCTCATTATCAGGCTGGTTCCCCCCAACCATACTGTGCTCCCAGACTCTCTGTGACTTGTAGTCATTGTTTATGATCCAAGTGAGTCCAAATCAGGCCTGGCCCTGGTTCCTCATTCAGCCCTGTGGCAGGCAATGTTGAGGCTGATAAGGGGACATAATGGGTCTGAAATTTTTGGTGAGTTAAAAGTGAAACTGATTTGTAGTGATTCAGTTTTGAGCTATTTCTGAGTTTAAGTCAGCAGAGGTGGATAAGGAGGAAGATATCTACTTGTTGTATCTTTCTTATTCTGTATCCACGTTTCTGAGATATCTAATTATCCCACATTAGGAAGGGCTGCCTGTTATTTTATGCTATTTGCAGGGTGGATGAAAGAACTAGACCAAACATAATTCATGTCTTCAGGGATTAGATGTACTTGGGCTTTGGGGAATGTGAACAGGTCACGAGTAAAAGTTTTTCCTTAGGCTGCGTTGCTCCTTGACTAGCTCAAAGCCCGCATAGACCTGTTAGTTTAGTGTGGAGCCTTTGTTACTGAATTAGGGACCTTAGGTAAGAAGCAGTAGACCTGAGAAAAGGGAGGTAGGTGATGATCATGTTTAGTCTGTAGTTCATGATGGGAAAGGGATAAGTTTGCGCCTGTTGAGGGTTAGAGACTTAAGGAGAGAATTTGGCTTTTGGGGGCCTCTCTGGAGTGAGACTATGCTTTGTTGATGGTGGTCAGATTGTGGGTGTCTCCCCTACTCCCAGTGGCTCCTGACACTATCAACAATCATGTGAAGACTTGTCGGGAAGAACAGAAGAATCTACACTTCTTTGCACCAGAGTATGGAGGTGAGGCATCCTAGTTTTTCTGCCCTCTCCCCATGCCCCAGGGTTTCTACCTTATAACCAGAGGTAACATTGCTGAAACTTCTAGGCTTCCTGTTGAACAACATGAAAAAATACAAGAAGTTTTCTAAAGGCATTTCTGCCACCCCCTGCTCCCATCCTCTGATTTACCAAAACCTTACCTGTTTTCTCTAGAAGTCACTAATGTGACAACGGCAGTGGACATCTATTCCTTTGGCATGTGTGCACTGGAGGTGAGGAAACCTCAAGGGGGAGGGGTGGTGTGGTGGAAAGGGGTCAGATTAGAAGATGGAGGGGGGGAAATGGAGGGGGAGGACAAGTAAGGTACTGGTCTTGAGGGAGTGACTGTGGAAACACCGAGGTTCTTAGATCTCTTCTTTCCTTTTTATCCTCCACTCGCTGCAGATGGCAGTGCTGGAGATTCAGGGCAATGGAGAGTCCTCATATGTGCCACAGGAAGCCATCAGCAGTGCCATCCAGCTTCTAGAAGACCCATTACAGAGGGTAAGAATCTTCAGAGTCACTCTCTCAACAGAACTTTGAAGTGTCTTCAGTTGTTCTTCCTTTCTACCTACTGGGAATATGCTCTCTTCTAAGAGCAAGAGAACATAAAGCAGAGAGAGGACAGGCAAAAGCAGTGAACGTTTCCCGAAGCAGTGTCTATCATGTCTTTTTGTATACATACGCAGATTAGGGGTTTAAGATGGATAATATAGGGTTAAAGGTTATGCATTTACTTTAGGTGTATCTATGTGTATTTAATTGATGGCTACCTCAGATAATCACACAGTCATCTTAATATTTTTAAATAAATCAATTTGAATGAATAAAATAAGTCATTTTGGGTTTTATATTTATATACAGTTGACCCTTGAACAATGCAGGGGTTAAGGGTACTGACCCTCCCTTACCTTGAAGTCAAAAACCCGCATATACCTTTGACTCCTCAAAAACTTATGTTATCCCTTGGTATCTGCGGGGAATTGGTTCCAGGATCCCCTGTGGATACCAAAATCTGCGCATGATCAAGTTCCTTGTATAAAATAGTTTAGAACAATACATACAGCTTGCCCTCCACATCTGTGGATTCCCAACCACAGATTGAAAACATTTCAGGTATTTATTGAAAAAATTCTATGTATAAGTGGACCCGTGCCATTTAGACTTTTGTTATTCAAGGGCCAACTGTAGTTTTAGTTAGGGAGAGTGCCCCAAAATAATGAGCTAAGATTTAAAGGATATAAGCATTGTGAGTTAGCAGATATAGAAAGCAGAGTCAGGACAGGGGAGTCCAGACAAGGATGGTTTGTAAATTATTAGGTAAGTGTGAAAGGAAGCAGGAGAGAAAAGAAAGGCTAGGGGGAAGCCTTGAGGCTATGGTGGAATAAATGTCTAGTTCATTGTTAGGGTTCGTTAAGGGAAAGATTAGGTATATGACCTTGTTGGCCTTCAAGATTGAAAGGAAGAAAGCAGGTTAATTGTACAGGAGGTGTAGAAGGTGAGGTTTAGAAGATGCATGGGAAATCCAGTGTATTTAATAAATGACTATAGTAGACAAAGGAAATTGGGGTACAAGGCTTGGGAAATAAAAAGATGGTGAATTTTATTGACCTCAGTGGGTAAGTTTTAGAAGAGAGAAGGTAAATTTGGTGAGGGTTAGAAAAGGTAGGCAGGCAATGAATGGGATAATAAAGAAGAAAATAAGGGAAAAAATCATAAGTGTGAATAGTAAAAGAGAGAGCTTGTGGTTAGACAGCAGAAAAATAATTAAAACCAAAAAGACGATGAATGACACCTTCTATATAATACTTTATAGTTTTCGAAGCCTTTCAAATACAGTTAGTAATTTGTTCCCTCAACCAGAGTTGAGTACCTAGTATGTCCAAATCCTGTGCTAAGTATATTGAGATAAAGATGAACACAGTGGGGTGATTGTCAAACTCCTTCACTTGTTCTGTTTTCTAGGAGTTCATTCAAAAGTGCCTGCAGTCTGAGCCTGCTCGCAGACCAACAGCCAGAGAACTTCTGTTCCACCCAGCACTGTTTGAAGTGCCCTCACTCAAACTTCTTGCTGCCCACTGCATTGTGGGACACCAACGTGAGTTCCCTTGGCCCTTTTAGGAATTTTCTTCCAGTATGGAGCCTTGTAACTATCACTGGCATGCTGTCTTTCCTCTTTTACTTCCAAAGGGATTCTTTACCCCACAGGACCTCTGTTTTATGACATTAATATGACTATCTATCCGTAACTTCCTGTTCCATCATGCCCTCCAGATATGATCCCAGAGAATGCGCTGGAGGAGATCACCAAAAACATGGATACCAGTGCTGTACTGGCTGAAATCCCTGCTGGACCAGGAAGAGAACCAGTTCAGACTTTGTGAGTAACTAACTAAAAAGGTCTGAAAGGGACAGATTGGTCACCACCATCCTGAGGGTTTTGTCAACTGTCCATTGTCTGGGAATGGTTGAATCTGCTATTTTGCTTATTTCCTTCCATTTTTTTTTTCTATCTTTTCTCCTCCAGGTACTCTCAGTCACCAGCTCTGGAATTAGATAAATTCCTTGAAGATGTCAGGTGAGAGAGAGAAGGCTTCCTTGAGGAAGCAGGTATGGGTGACTTAAGGTATCCACAGAGCCCATGTGACCTAATTTCCTTTTAGGAATGGGATCTACCCCCTGACAGCCTTTGGGCTGCCTCGGCCCCAACAGCCACAGCAGGAGGAGGTGACATCACCTGTGGTGCCGCCTTCTGTCAAGACTCCAACACCTGAACCAGCTGAGGTGGAGACCCGAAAGGTGGGGGGCTGTATGGATGTGGATGTGGGTGGGTGTGGGCACGGTCACCATGGAAGAGAGAGAGGACATCTTAAATAAGACTATGTCTATTAGAGAAAATAATGTGTTTCTGCTCCCTGGCAAACATGTCATTCACTGGTCTCTAGTAACCCTCTCTGTCCCCTCCTCCTAGGTGGTGCTGATGCAATGCAACATTGAGTCAGTGGAGGAGGGAGTCAAACACCACGTAAGGCTCAGGGCCAGGGCTGCATATAGAGCTGGGTGGCCAGAGGGCAGGGCAGACGAACCTCAATTTCTCACTGTTCTGTTCTCCAGCTAACACTTCTGCTGAAGCTGGAGGACAAACTGAACCGGCACCTGAGCTGTGACCTGATGCCAAGTGAGTCTCTCCTTTCCCTCAGAGAATGGGAAAGTCTATGAGTCTTATCTGTGAGGAACATATTCAGGGGTGGGGAAGGTGACAAGGCAGTAACACACACTGACTTACATAAAATGAATATATTAGCCCTTAAAATTAAAGGTAGATCTGACAGCTTTGCTTGTATCATTCTTTCCCAGCCAGGGTAACCTGACTGGGGCTATGCAAAGGGCCCTGTGCCCCTCACTCCCACACCATACTCACCCTCTCTTGTTCCTCTGTCAGATGAGAACATCCCTGAGTTGGCAGCTGAGCTGGTGCAGCTGGGCTTCATAAGTGAGGTGAGCTTTCTGCCTTCAGCTGCCCTGGCTACCTCCGTTCTGCTCTCAGCCCATCTCACTGAGCTCTTCTCCCCCAGGCTGACCAGAGCCGGCTGACTTCTCTGCTAGAAGAGACCCTGAACAAGTTCAATTTTGCCAGGAACAGCACCCTCAACTCAGCCGCTGTCACCGTCTCCTCTTAGAGCTCACTTGGGCCAGGCCTCTAATCTGAGCTGTGGCTGTCACTAGATATGCTGCAGCCTTCCTGCCCCTCCCCCCCAGTCAGTATTACCCTGTGAAGCCCCTTCTCTCCTTTATTATTCAGGAGGGCTTTGGGGCTCCCTGGTTCTGAGCATCACCCTACCCCTTCCCCTTTTATTCCTCCCCTCAGCACTTTGTTTACTTGTTTTGCACAGACGGGGGCCTGGGCCTTCTCAGCAGCCGCCTTCTAGTTGGGGGCTAGTAGCTGATCTGCCGGCTCCTGGCCTGCCTGTGTGGAAAGGGGGCCCACGGGCGCTGGGGGAGCCGAATTCTACAATCCCGCTGGGGCGGACGGGGCGGGAGAGAAGGGTGGTGCTGCAGTGGTGGCCCTAGGGGGCCATTCTGATTCGCCTCAGTTGCTGCTGTAATAAAAGTCTACTTTTTGCTAAAAGCGTCCTGTGTGTTTGCGCCTTCCCCGCTAGGGGGAGCGGGGCGCGGATGTTGGGCCTTCAGGTAGTGATGCGGCGGAACTAGGCGGAACTGGCCTGCGAGCGAGGGAGGGACCGGGGCCAGGTATAACTGCCTGGCGGCCTTGTGCAGAGGAACGCGATGCGGAGCTGCCGTTTCTGCAGATTCGGTAACTTCCGGTCCCTTTGGTCTTGTTCCCCTACACCCATTCTCTACCTGTCCTATGGCCTCCGGTTGGCTTGGGGTGGCCAGGAGGGGCCTCCCAGTTCCTTTCCAGGCTCAGGTCTGCCCCTCCCCCATGCTTCGTAGACGCAGCCCAGGGCCCTTGGCGGCTTATGCGCGCCGGCCTTGCGCTGATCCTGGTGGGCCACGTGAACTTGCTGCTGGGGGCCGTGCTGCACGGCACCGTTCTCCGGCACGTAGCTAATCCTCGCGGTGCCGTCACTCCAGAGTACACCACAGCCAATGTCATCTCCGTGGGCTCGGGGCTGCTGGTGAGCGCAGCGCGCGGGCCAGGGTCAGGTCTTGGGCGGGCGGGCGGCAGAGAGCGGCTGGGGCATCAGGCTTTGTCTTCCAGAGTGTTTCCGTGGGACTTGTGGCCCTGTTGGCATCCAGGAATCTTCTTCGTCCACGACTGGTGAGGGGGGATTTCTGGAGCTTTAATGAGGGGGCCTTATGTCAGGGAAATGGGGGCTGACTCAGTTTCATCTTTAAGTGGAGAGGAGTCCTCTCAAATGGAGAGTGAGCTGGGAGAGTGGCCCCCGCTACAGGCTGCTCACCTGATCTTCTGCCCCGGCCAGCATTGGGCCCTGCTAGTACTAGCTGTGGCGAACCTGCTCTTGTCCACTGCCTGCTCCCTGGGCCTCCTCCTGGCTGTATCACTCACTGTGGCCAATGGTGGCCGCCGTCTTATTGCCGACTGCCATCCAGGACTGCTGGACCCTTCCATACCGCTGGATCAGGGGCCTGGACACTCTGACTGCCCCTTTGACCCCACAAGAATCTATGTGAGTGTTCTCAGTCTTTTTGCAGACCACAAAGCCTTGATCTGCCCTTTTAATCACTCCAACTTGCCATGTCTGCCCTGCTTCCTACTAGTACCCCCCGATCTATCTATCCTCTTCACCTTTTAGGATACAGCCTTGGCTCTTTGGATCCCTTCTTTGCTCATGTCTGCAGCAGAGGCTGTTCTGTCTGGTTACTGCTGTGTGGCAGCACTCACCCTCCGTGGGGTTGGGCCCTGCCGGAAGGAAGGGCTACAGAGGCAGGTAAGGATGATGAACAAGAAGGGTTCAATACAAATTGGTTGTGTGGAAAAGATAACTGAACTATAATTCACAACCAGAGTACTAACTCCACCCCTCTTCTGCAGCTAGAGGAACTGACAGAGCTTGAACATCTTAAATGTAAAAGGCAAGATAATGAACAGCTACTTGTTCAAAATCAAGAAATCCAGGCATCACAGAAAAGTTGGGCTTAGGGCAGGTAATGGGCCATGAGGATTGTGGCCATGAAGGTGGGGGCAGGGAACTGGATGATATAAATGGTTGTAATAAAAGAACTTCTCTTCTTGATTCTGATTCTGATTTGGGGGGAAAAAGGCACTGGGCTGGTGTTGGGGGGTGACCTTGATCAAAGAATACAGTGGTCTCAGTTACTTACAAGGCTTTAATAACAGAGAGAACTTAATACTCTTCCCTGAGTATTTACTGAAAGGAAAAGCTGGTGCTGGGTAGCCCTCCACACCACTGACTGATGAATTTCAGCACATCCTGGCACACTGGGCTGTGGGAGGTCTGTGAGCAAACAAAAAGAACAAGAGAGGAACTCATCAGTGCTGAGAAAAACATTCCTGCTATAAAGAAAATCAGCTCCAGCTCAGTATGCACAGCAGGGCTCAGGACCTTCTTGACAATCCCACCCTTCCAGTGGGATTGTTTCTTCAGTGCTGCTCTCCCTGCCCCATCCTTCAAGTCTCCCTCTCTAACCTTGATAGCCATAAGGAACTTATTCCAGTTGTCCTTGTTAGCTGCCTTCCCTGGCCGCTTAAATTCAATTTTGTTCCTCAGAATGGGATATCCTGTGGGGGAAGAAAAAAAGATGAACTGAGGTTTGAGAGGGATTGAGGGGGAAAACTAATTAAGGGGTAGAAAGTAGGATGTTCTTATCCTCTTTATCCTTTACTGAATCACAGTAAAAGTTTCTTGATCCTGCTGCTTTTCTCTCCTTTCTACCCACCACAGAATGTAGGGTGCTGTAGGGTTCTGTACCTGTAATGAGGCAGGGCAGTGCCCGGACTCCAGTGCTTGCCGCCACCAGGGAAGCCTCATAGGCACCGCGCTCATCTCGAGGCAGAACTTGCTCCAGCCGCTGGTCCATAGAGACCGTGAGCACCCAGTCTCGAACCTCTTCTCTCTGGGCCTCCTGGGAAGAATAGAGGAAACAGTGGCTTTACGCAGGGCCATGCAGGGCAAATTGAGGGTGGTGAGTGTGTGTGGCGGGGGACGGTCTCTGAGCTATCCTTTCAACCATAAATGATGCTCCTTGGATTGAGGGTCACAGTCACGGCTTCAGCTGTTTCCTCTGCTTCTACTTTTCCTAAGAGCAGTGATGA
>NW_011890663.1:0-332 GCF_000151845.1 Pteropus vampyrus
ATGAAAGACAGAATAAACCTCCAGAAAAAGAACTAAACAAAATGAAGATAAGCAATTCAGCGAAACACTGGTTATAAGGATGCTCAATGAACTTAGGGGAAAAGTAGATGAACTCAGTGAGAACTTTCATAAAGAGTTAGAAAACGTAAAGAAACAGTGAGAAATAAAGAATACGATAACTGAAATGAAGAATATCTTGGGAGGAATCAACAGTAGATTAGAAGAAGCAGAGGATCGAATCAGCAATTTAGAAGATAAGGTAGCAGAAAACATCTAATCAAAACAGCAACAAAAAAAAAGAATCCAAAAAAATGAGGATGGTTTAAGGGGCC
>NW_011890663.1:846-2346 GCF_000151845.1 Pteropus vampyrus
CAGACATTTGTGATAGCAGGAAGAGATCGAGGGATATTTCTGATCTGATTAATTCTAACCTGATATACCAGGTTATAATTGTTAAGAGTCATTTATGGCTAATTTTGCCAATGATATATCTTGGGAGGCTAGTTATGTTGCTTCTGACTGTTTTTTCAAAAACCTCATTAATCTGGTGACTCTCACTTGGTAAGAAATATAATAGACTATTTGGAAATGTTCCATTTTGCACAAGTAGCAATGTGGTTTCCTGATCTTGAACTTCTGAATGTAGCGTCCTACCATATAAAATGATTCCTATTTTGAAACCAGCATCACATTTACAGAACTCATAATGCATTTCATTACATCTGCTTGTTTAAATATTTATTTATTCTATTTTAGAACCGTGACTTTAAAAGGTATTTCACTCTGACAGTCCATAGATTCACTTACCATTCTCTTTACTAAGCTAATGACTACTCACATCCAAATCATCAGTTACCCAAGTCCATGCTCACTGAAACCCCAGTTACTAATGAGTGGTCACGTGGAGATCGATCTGCCACGTGTCCTTCGTGGAAAGAAAGACCACACTTCCTAATGTGATCAATAGCCACACCGCTGAGTCCTCAAGTATGAAAAGCAATTAGTGGATAAACGACATAGAACACTGTGGCTACTAGGGAAAATGATCCATTCAGATCATAAATGGGATGATGGTTAATCTTGTGTGTCAATCGGGCTAAGCCATGGGACCCAGATTTTGGTCAAACACCAATCTAGATGATTCTGTGAAGGTTTATTTTAGATGTGATGAACACCGAAGCAGCAGACTGAGTGAAGCCGATTACCCTCCACAATGCGGGTGGGCCTCACCCGATCAGTTAGAGGCTGCGAGAGGAAAGACCGAGGTCCTCGAGGAAGGACTTCTGCCTCCAGAAGCCTCTAGACCCAAGACTGACGTACCAACTCCCGCCTGGTCTCCAGCCGCTCACTTCCCCAGGATTTCAGACTTAGCAGCCCCCATAAGCACACGAGCCAATTCCTTAAAATAGATCAATCAGTCAACCTCCCTGCCCCCTCCCCCCTTCTCCGTGTGTGTGTGTGCGCGCGCACGTGCGCGTGTGTGTGTATGCATCCTATTGACTGTTTCTCTGGAGAATACCGACTAATGCAAATGGCTTAACATGTCGTTATCTCTAGTGTGGAAGGAAATGTGGAGTAGCTCTGACCAGACTTCCCGTGTGTTTTTGTATCAGAAAAATAAACTGAAGGCTTTGTGGGACTGTCAGGTTCCACACTCCACCTGGATGTTGCTCCCTGACCAAGTGAATGTTCATGCTGTTGATGTAAGAATGCCCTAACCTGCAGAGAACTTTTATAAGAGCCAAAACTGATGACAATTGTCAGGAAGCAAGATCTTGAACACTCTGAAGAATGACAGTTTTGCAGTTTCTCTTATGCCTTTGGGATTAAGGAGGGAACATAGGAAGGTTACATGAAGATGGCAGGAGTTGG
>NW_011890663.1:3126-6012 GCF_000151845.1 Pteropus vampyrus
ACCACAAAACCTACTATGAATTCCCAATTTCTAATTCTAAGACATCACCTTTGGGGTTTCAATTTATTGTTTGCTTTTGGTAATAAATATCATTTGTACCTTGCCAAAGACCTGGAAAGCCGTGAAATAGAATATATTATTAATTTATGATTTCCCAGATTATAACATGTCACGATGTTCAAAGAAAAATAAAAAGTACACAGAGAAAAAACTTAACACAACACCTTCTCCCGGAAGGAGCCTGCTGTGCCCGTCCCCGGTCTGCAGAGCGATGAAGGAGTTTCAGGGTTCCCTGCTCACCTCTTCAATCCCCACTATAAATGGCCCTGAAAGCAGCCCCTGCAGAGGACCTGGCGTCCGGTCATCCGAACGTCCCAGCGGTCCCCCCCCGGCCTGGGGCAAACCAGCCCCTGCCAGACAGATGCAGGGGGTGCCCAGTACAGTCCCAAGGTACCTGCTTTGTGGTCAACAGCCGCCTTCAGTATCTTGTCGCAGGGAGTCATGACCCCCAAGTCGATAACTCTGAGGTACAGAAAGGAAAAGTGAGAGAATTAATGAGAACTCGTCAGAGACGAAGCGGAAATGAGTATTTTTATTTAGCCGTCAGACACTGCTCTGCTGTAAACTGGACCCGCACTGAAGCACTCACTGAACACCAACTGTCTCAAGTACAACTACCACTTACTGAACACTTCGCTACGCCGGGCACTAAGCTACGCGTTTTTAAGCAGCTTTATTGATACGTAATTCACACAGCATAAAATTCACCCATTTAAAGTACATAATTCAATAGTTTTTGGTATATTGCACTATTATTTTTCAAAGCTCTGGTAAAATATATAATTTGCCCTTTTGACTATTTTTAAGTGTACGATTCAGTGGCACTAGTTACAATCAGACACAATGCTGGAGAACCGTCATCTCCAATATTTATTTTGAAAACTCTTCCAACACCCCAAATAGAAACTGTGGAATCACTCAGTAAAACCGCCCAGTCCCCCTCCTCCGGCCCCTGTAACCTCTACTCTGTGTTCTGTCTCTGTGAATTGTCTGCTCTAGATGTTTATGAGTGGAATCGTACATTATTTGTCCTTCTGCGTCTGGCTTGCTTCACTCAGCGCAGGGGACATACCATATTTTATCTCTTCTTCCATCTGTCAGCGGACATTTGGGCTGTTTCTACCATGCTAAGATTTTGCATAAGCGATCTCATTTAACCCTAGCAGCAACTCAGTGATGGAGGCACTGCTATGGACCCCTTCTAATGAACAAGGGTCCAGAGGAGCTTAGGCCCAGAGAAGTTAAGCAACTTGTTAGTAGCAGAGTTAAGATCTGAATCAGGATCTGACGCTAAAACCCATTCTCTTAGCCATTTAGCCTAATAAAAATGCTGGGGAAGTTCATATTTATTGAACTGTCTATACTGCATGGAAGTAAAGTAAATATTTATTGAACTGTCTATACTGCATGGAAGCCAACAAGAAGGATAATCAATAAGAGGTCAGTTCCTGCCCACAGGAAGCTGATGATAAGGAGATCTGGTTATTTAAATCGAGGGAGGCTGAATCAGGGAGCAGTTCACTGACAGACGAGGGGAGACCCAAAGGAACAGCTGACGGGTGGGCACACCTGCCAGGCAGGGCAGGCACTGGCAGAGAGAGCCTGGGGTGTGCTCCGAGAGGGCAGAAGAATGCCCGAGGAACCCCAATGCACAGAGGAGGGCACCATCTGGAACTCAGAGGAAACAGGAATTCCTGCTCTGGAAAACGTTCTCGGCGCTACTCCTCCGTCTGGTTTCGGAGCAAGTACCCAGAAGGTCAGTCATTTCCACAACTGAATTTTATCATGAGTATTTGTTTAAAAGATGTTTCAAAAGTTACAGCATGCGTTTTCACTTATTTCATAATGTCAACATTCTTAAAATAGGCAAAATAATGTCAAATAAAAAAATCAATGCCTAACGACTTCTCCCTGACAATGTCACTTGGTAACGGTGGGTGCCAGAGGGCAGCAGGGCGCCTGGCTTCCCCTGTAAGCCCTTTATACTGCTGATTCCTAGCGTGGTCCCATATTCCTTAATAAAATAAACTAGCGACATATGGGATCCAGCAAAAAGCAAGACGGGTTCAAACCGATGACAACCGCATCCCATGGTCAGCACTGAATGCCACCGGCTTTAGTAATGCAGCACTGCGGGTCACAGCAGGACTAGGAGGGTCCACTCTTCTTTAGCATATTGAAAAAAGTCTGGCAACTGAATCTGATGTTAAATTATGACAAAGTATAGATTACTGTACATAAAACTAAGCAACATATTGCTTTTAAATCAAGACAAAAAAGCATACATTTCCAAGTTGACTGTTTCCAACGGTGTATATATTTTTAACCCATTTGCCCTGAGAACAGTAGCCAGAGGCACTAGTGGCTACAGCGTTTACCCTGAGATGACTCGTGGATCACAGTCCTAACCTCGCCCCCAAAGTCGGCCACGAAATACCTCGCTTTTATTGTTATTTTTGTGTCGTTCTAGTTATATCGATAGTCTTTGGAAAGAAATGACGTCATTCTATTTATAGCATTCTGTTTTTAGTAGTGGTATTTCCATTTACAAAATACAGTAATTCTCAATCGCCGAAAATGTCAAATCCTAAAAAATGTACCATTCCTACACATGGTGTAAAATGAATGCTGGCAGTAAGTCATACATTTTTTCAAAATGGGAAAAGGGTTAAAATTCGATGAAAATTGTCAGTCTGGTGGCAAGAACCCTCCTGCTCCCACTCCTTTCCCTCGTGCGAAGCGGTGTATCTGCCGGAGCATCTCGAGCACGCCCGCTTTGCTTGAGGAGGAGTCAGGAGACAGGAATGGGGTGGAGACTGGAGGCAG
>NW_011890663.1:8038-10546 GCF_000151845.1 Pteropus vampyrus
TCCTCTCTCCTCCCCCCACTACCCACCCCCCCACACACAAAAATTCTTATCACTTCATGAGGTTTACTGCATCAATGATAAAGAACCAGGAACAAGAAGGGTGCGTGAGGACTTGGTATTGGATGGTTGGCTGGACTCGCTCATTAGCTGGGTGACTCGCCCGAGCGCCCAGCCTAGGACACCGATGCTCAGCAGAAGTATAGTTAACTACATAAGGCACATAGCTGGGGCCGCTAGCTGACACCACAAAATCAAACTTACCAATGCCGGGAGTCCGTGTGTTATGAGACACAAGACCCAAAAGTGTGTGCGTCCACTTATGTTTTTGTAAAAGAAATAATTAAAGTTGCATCACAAGATGTTTCGCCAGTTAGGCTTACGAGCAAGGATAAGCAGCCCTTGAGTGCACAAGACAGGAAGTGGGTGTGCTGGAGGGAAGCCCCGGGCTAACAGGCGGGCTTTCACGACTGCCGACACTCAGGTCCAGCAGCACCCTGGAGAAATGCCACAGCTTTCCTCGACCTCCTAAAATACTGTCACAAAAACATTCCTAGCATGATCCTCTCGGCTACTTATTCATTTTTCAAAATAAAAAATGATACACTCATGACAATGATATCTCAAGAATATTTAGCAAGTTTACCTCTGAGTCACTCTTTTCAACAATTCTTGTCCCGTTATCACAGCTGAATATGCACCTGACTATTTAGCCTGATAAACAGTAAAGGTCTTGAACAGAGAAAAGTCCTTCTGGCGTCTCTAGTACAATGCACAGTACGTAGCAGATGATCCATAAACATTCATTTCCATTAGCTGAATTGAATTGTAACTAATAGTGATAAAGCAAATTGAAACCAACAGCATCAGGTCTGAAAAGGTAATACAAGGGCAGAAATGTCTCGTAGGTTTTAGGAAGCAAACACTTTATCCGAAAACTTATTCTATAGGTAAAAATCTCATTACAGCAACCTCTACTGTATCTCCATTATGTTTATCTTTTTTAAAAATAATAAGTACATTCCAAGAACAAGAGTCCTCATCTCCAGGACCAGGAGAGAATGCTGTCTTTCGACAGTGAGGAAGCAGACAGGAGCGAAGGCAGTCAGGGGGAGAAGGTGCCATCCTGACACAGCTCGCCCATCTCGGCCTTCCTGAGGGGTGCCCAGGGGCGTGTGACCACCCTGAGTGCACAGACAGATGAACACGTGGAGAGCAGAGAGGGCGCTGAAAGGGGGATTGTTACGTGACAGCAGAGAACGCTGGGTGGGCACAGCCGTAGCTACGGCAAGTCTCTCCTCTCTACACAGAAAACTGCATGTTGGAAAGAAGTCCGTGACTTAAGAGGGCTGTTGGTTGGACACGAACCAGAGAAGGCATTAGTTACATTAGGCTTTTGATCATAATGAATATGTTGAAATTGGAGCAAAATATACATTTACTAAAGGTCATCAGCTCTCACAAGGAAATTGTGCTGAATATTTATTCACTTTAATGAGATACATCAGAAAGGGATTTTACTTGTACATGACATTCCAAAATCTAGCTCCATCATTACCAAGAAGCAGGCGTGGTCCTTTTCTAGGCAAAGGAAGAGAGTTATACGGTCAAAGCTTTCTTATCAAACTGCATTTAGCCAGAGTCTTATAAGATCTTGGCTCTGAAATATGGCTGTCTGTTTAGAGGAAAAGGAATATGGTCCAAGCCACTGGCCACGGGTAGGAGCCCAGTGTTCTGGTTAGAGTTGCTGGTCTGAGGTCAATTCTCTGGAAGGTTCTTAGTTGTTTGGACCCCGCGTGAATCGTTTTTACTATTCTTTTTGTCCTTACTGAACATACAACGGATTAAATAATTACTAACTTACATCATTTGAAAAGGTGTGTTCAATGCAAAAACTTCAAAAACACAGTGAGAAAAAAGAAATTTAAAATAGCCTCTAATACCCACTGCTATGTCCTACCTCTCCCACCCAGTAAACCCTGTTAATGCTTTTATTTTTAAATAGAAAGCAGTGAAAGCGGTGGGCCGAACCTACCTGAAGTTGTTGCAGCCGAGGACGACTCCAACGATGTTCTTGCCTATGTCGTGCACGTCGCCTTTGACGGTGGCCAGCACGATGGTGCCTTGGTACGGGTCCTGCAGAGTAAGCCGAACCGCTAAGCACCGCTGTGGTCATTTGGGAGCGGATCACCTAGTTCTCTAGAGCCAGGCCGGTGTCGCCACAGAAAGCGATGTTACACCACTAAGACGACCTCAAAGACAGCCCCAGAGCCCAAGTCATGCGCTCCGCAAGCAGGAAGCTGTAGACCCGAGCGGTTCAAAGGCGGCCCACCCGCTCGGTCGGCCGGCCGGCCGGCTCAGGGAGCTTCAACCTGGACCGTGGGTTCCAGCACCTCGAAGCAGTGCGGGTTCAAACATAAACCAGCTCCACAGCTGAAGGCCGCAGCAGTAACACCAAACTGTCTGAGGGGTTACTGTGCGGGCCCCACACAGAAGGTATTTGCTCGTCTT
>NW_011890663.1:13411-15351 GCF_000151845.1 Pteropus vampyrus
CAACGTGTCTGTAAGTCTAAAGTTAACTCAAAAAAGAAAAGTTAAAAAAAGTAGCCATCGTGAAAAACAAAGACTGAAGAAGCGTCACAGATTGGAGGAGACCAAGCAGGCAGGACAGCTGCATGTTCCTCGTCCTGAGCAGGGGTGAGATGGTGAAGGTGTCACGTTAAACTGATCAAACCGAGTCCTCTAATAGGTGCAGTTGAGTGTGTGTTAATTATAAAACAATAAAGCTGTTTAAAAAGTATGAACATCATGAAAGGGAATGCACGATTAGCAATTAAATATAGAATACCAAAAAAAAAAAAAAAAAAAGAACGGGGCCTTTTCGTTTTTTGTGGGCCTCACAGCCCCAAACCCAGAGGGCTCAGCAAGTATCTGTTAACTGATGGGGACAGATTCTGCTACTGTAAATCAACGAGAGTTCTGGTTTTACTCAAAACATATCATTTAATGCATATCACTATTTAAAATGGTAATGATTTTTTCAAAATATGCATCCTAAAAGGTGAATATTGGCTGGTCAAATCAAACGTTGCTAATATTAACTTCACATTAGCCTTGGGTTGCATTTCAGTCTGTGAGGAAGCAGGTCGCTGTTGGGGTTAAGAGGCAGAGTCCAGATCGGGACGTGAGGATTAGACACGAAGAATTTCCAGGTGACCTCTCACTTCCACGTCACCCTAAAGATGGGATTTTCTAGACGCTACTCCTGAGTATACTTGGAGAAAGCAAGACCAGCTCTCAATGCCCGAGCTCTTGTCAAAATTAAAACCGAGAGATATACCCAAACTTACTATTTATTAAAAGACAAAAACTTTTCTTTCACTTGTGAAAATTCCCCCCCAATCTTTTGCCAACCTGAGGTAGAAACATTTTTCCAGCTCCAAAAAGATCGCCAACAACTTTCATGCCGTTCATCAGGGGCCCTTCGATTATGTTCAGAGGTCGGGGGTACTTTTCCTGGTTTAACCTGGCTTCCTCAGTATCCTCAATAACATATTTTTCAATGCCCTACAAAAAAAATGGGAAAAAAAAAAATCACATAAAACATTGGCTTAAATCCAAATGGCTAACAAAGAATGCATCGCGGAAATGCTTAAGAGTGCAGGTTTTGGAATCAGACTGCAATGGGTTCAAATCCTGGCTCCTATCACCAATTCTGGGAATTCATTATGCCTCAGCAGCCTGAATCACCATATCACACAGTACCTGCCTCGTGACTGATTATGTTTAGGATTAAGTGCAACACCTACGTAAAGTGCTTAGGGGCTTATGGACACTAAGTACTCAGCAGAGTGAGCTATGAGTGACAGAGGAAGTACTGATAAGTGCAAATTTATAATAAAACAGGCTTTTTAGCCTAGTGGTTTAACAGACTGAACACTGATAAATGTCTCCTGTGAAACCAGCACGTCTTCCCACTGCCGTATTGGGGGCTGGGAGGGAAGACCACGGGCGGGGCCCACAGGTGAGTTCAAAGCCACAGAGCCCCGCAACTCTTCTGCTTTCAGGGATCAAGCAAGCCCTGTCCTCCAGAGGCCCCTGTTCAAGGGTCCCTGGGTGTGGCAGACTCATTCCGCAGCCTGGACTATGTGAATCTCAAGAAGTTGTAAGTTAAATTCTCAAGTCAAAAATAAAAGAACAACTCTGAAATTCTCCAGACTCACAAAGGAGGACACTGAAGCCAGGAGATTATTTATCTTGCCTAAAATTCCAATTATGTGGAGAAGAGTCAGGAGGTGCTTGTTAATTGAACATCAGCAACTTAGTAAAGAAGAGCACTTCTCAAGCGCGACACTGCTGACATTTAAGGCTGAATAACTCTCTGTCATGTGGGCCTGTTCCATGCACCACAGGATGCTGAGCAGCATCCCTGGCCCCTGGATCTAGTACACCTCCTAACCCCAGAAGTGACAACCAAAATGTCTCTGGATGTG
>NW_011890664.1:0-638 GCF_000151845.1 Pteropus vampyrus
TTATGAACATGAGTACACAGATACACAAAGCATAACCTCACTTTTTCCTCAATAAAACATTTATTATATATCGAATACCGTGTGTAACTAGAATCATTTTTAAATGGAGTTTTGTATTCAAATGTCTTTACTTACGTAACACAAGTATTTCTTTATATCATTAGTTGTATTTAAAAACAACCTTTTATGTAGCTGCTTAAAATATCATATTAATGAATATATTCCATATGGCTGTATATTTGTTTTCAATTATTCATTATTATAAATGCTGTTATAATGAAGATCTTGGTACATACATTTTGCCACATACTTAAATGTCGGGATTTTAATCTGAAGCTGTTTCTCATCTAACAGCTTTAGATGGGAAAAGAATCACCAACCTGCACCTTACTGGACCACAAGACACATCACGTTACGAGACCCAAAGGAGATTTCCTGCTCCGTTTCACGTTGTTTGAACCAAGAACTTGAAATGCGCTGATTTTGTGCTGCTTACGTGAAAAGCTGTCTGACGAAAAGGGAAGGCTGTTCCAGACCAAGCCTTCTTTGTCTAGGCCAAAGTCAGCTCTGCTGTAGTGGTCAGTTCAAATACAGTTACAAAAGAATTATCTCATCAAACTGCAAGTAACATTTAAACA
>NW_011890664.1:1376-2770 GCF_000151845.1 Pteropus vampyrus
GTAGCTGAGGGTGCCTGGTAACCTCTATCTGTTACCTCATTTTTTTAATCATCGTAGCTTCACATTTGAAATCATTTCCTTTTTTCATTGGAATGTTTTTATAATTAGAAAACTGGTATCTTTCAAATGCTTACTAACCATTTATAATTTATTTTATGTTGTGCTTTATTGGTTCATAACCTTTGTTTAAAACATGACTTCGCTAATGTGAAATGGGTGAGTAAGTAATTTGGACAAACTCATCCACTAAAAGCAACTAGAAAATATGGCGAAAGATATACTAGGTAGCCTCAGAGGGCTAATAACTGAGTGAGCCACTGAGCCAGGAAACAGGGGGACTGGGGTCAGCCAGGGGACCCTGTGATTTAGAGGTCTTTATATCAGAAGTCCTTTCTGGTTTCCAAGGTAACAGCTGAGAGGTCGAGTTGCAATTGGGCAAGCTCATGGAGACAGAGGTTCTAAGACCTACCAAGGGGAAGGATAAATCTGGTGAATCTCCATCAACTTTTGATTGACACCCTGAAAAGCTGCTCCCAAGTCGTGACCCAAAAGGCAATAGGACTCACCCAGGGACTAACTGCAGCTCAGCTGAGAATCACCTCTATGTTTGACATGGGGTTAAGGTCATCAAGTGCCAGTACCCCCGGCATCTACAAAAACAAATGCAAATCATCTTGGGCCTGAATTTTTTTCTATAGACAATCGTCTAAATGCAATGTCCGCACTGGACACTCCTATGTCATTCGAGTTTTCCCAGGTCCACCTCTTCCTTGAGTCTCGGACAGAGCAGTCAATTCCCCATGGGCTTCCATCAGCTTTGCGCAGGTGTAACCTGACGGCGCCTCACCTGGGCCCACACTAGACCTGTCTCGCTTCCTGCCCAGGCTCCTCCACTGCTGCGGCATGGGATGCCCAAGCCTGCCCACTCTGCGCCCACCCTGTGCCACCCAGTTAACCCTCGCAGGTGCCTCCACTGAACACGGGCGATGCAGGTGGAGACGTGCCCCACCCTCCTCCCTTAGAAACGCATTTCATAGAGCTCCTCAGGAGGGCTGCTGGGCCTGAGCACCGGGAGCCCGCGGCAGGTACCCGCTAGACACGGCTTCCCCACACCGGCTCTCCCCCTTCCCTCGTTCCGCTCCTCCTACTCCTCTCTCCTGCTTCCTGGGACCCCGGTCCAGATAAAGCCCTGGCATGCGAGCTTCAGCCTCAGCTCTGCTTCGGAAAGAGCACAGGCTGATACGGCTGGCATCAATAGGAACCTCAGAAAACAGATTTTAGGGATGGGAGTTTACGGCTGATCGCTCGCTAGTCGGATAAGACACCATTTCTGGTTGTCAATGGAGAGCGATTGCCCCTGGCATAAGTTAGGCAGTTACAAATGGTTCAGTTTA
>NW_011890664.1:3465-4581 GCF_000151845.1 Pteropus vampyrus
AAAGAGCAGGTGGCAGACTGGACCTTAAGCAGGGCCAGCTAGAGAGAGGAGAACTTTTGGGGACCCAGCCTTGATGCTCCCTCCTAAGCTCCACCTGGTTCTCAGGGTGAAGACAGGAGAAAACCCTGCCTCACGCTTCTGGCGGCGAGAGCGAAAAAAATCACCATTTTGAAACATACGCAGAGCATTTGTTCTCCTTAACAAAGACCTGCCCTCAAGGAAACCTACTCTGGCAGAGTCCAAACAACCTGGGTTTTAGCAGAGCCTAACCAATGTGGGGAGAAAGAAATACCCAACTCCAGTCCTCTCTGGCCTCAGACATGGGGAAAGAAAATACCCAATTCTACCTACTTCTAGACTTTTTGTTACACTTAAAGTCTTAGAGGTGGGACAGGGGCGGGAAGCTGAGAAGCACTTGTGAAGGTCACAGCCCAGGAGCACGGGTTCATTAAAAGACCGAGACATAGTACAGTGTTCTAGAATGTTCTCCCTTCGATAGGGTTCTTCTGTATAAGAGGGAATTGCAACCATAACAGCTGTAAGGCTCAGACTCTATTTAAGAAAAAGTTTCTAGGGACACCCAAAGGCAGCAGGGGAGACAAAAGCGAAAACTCGAGAGAAAATTTTAGCCTTGGACCGCTACAGCTACCGCAAACATTAAATAACAACCTATCTCCTAGCCAGGCAAATACAAAACCTCACGCAAAAGGCCTATTGACTTCAGTTCCTTTTGCTCCGATTTTTTTTTCCTTTCCATGTTCAGCTTTCAACAAAAACATCACCCGGCATGCCAATGGCAAAAAACAGCTCAGAGAGACAAAGACACCATCAGAACCTGACTCAGATATAGCCGGGATTTTGGAATTACGAGATTGAAAATTTAAAATAACTATGTTAATATTGACCCCCAGAAGACGGTACCCGCCATAAAGGACTCCTCGTGGTTAATCCGGCTCAAATTCACACCAGCATCCGGCAGCCATTGTTTACAGAGGTCGCTCACACAGGCTGCGTTTCAGCGAAAAGCCACTCACCGGGATGCAGAGCCTTCTGCCCTGTGCTCCTGCCCCTGAGCCCGCCCTTCTAAGAAAGCGCCTAGGACTGAAATTGAACCAG
>NW_011890664.1:4631-7013 GCF_000151845.1 Pteropus vampyrus
CAGCTCAGAGAGACAAAGACACCATCAGAACCTGACTCAGATATAGCCGGGATTTTGGAATTACGAGATTGAAAATTTAAAATAACTATGTTAATGTTGACCCCCAGAAGATGGTACCCGCCATAGAGGACTCCTCGTGGTTAATCCGGCTCAAATTCACACCAGCAACCGGCAGCCATTGTTTACAGAGGTCGCTCACACAGGCTGCGTTTCAGCAAAAAGCCACTCACCGGGATGCAGAGCCTTCTGCCCTGTGCTCCTGCCCCTGAGCCCGCCCTTCTAAGAAAGCGCCTAGGACTGAAATTGAACCAGTAGGACTGAGACTTTCCCCATCCAATAGGAGCCATGCTGCTAGAGCCTCATTTGCATCCTTATTAACCAATCAGAGATGCTCCATTCTGACCAATCGGGATCCGACCAATCAGGACACGGCCATTTGGACCAAACTGTGAGGATTTGGAGCTCTTATTTGCACACAGATGGACCAATCAGTGACCGGGTGCAGGTGCTCTCCTTTATATAAGTTAGCCTCACCTGTGTCACAGGTACTTTCAGTCTCCATTGAAGACTGTCTTTCGCTGGCCGGAGCTGCAAGGTGGGCTGAGCGGCAACGCTGGACCTGTGTCGCTGAGGCCTCCTGCCTCCTGCCCCTGTCATCGCGGCCGCGCCATTCCGCAGCTCTGCGGCCTCACGGTTGAGCCGCTGTCTCACGGCATGTCGCCCCACAGCCAAGCTCTTTCAACTAAAGGAAGTCTCTCCCCTGATTGCACCCCAAACTGGGGACCCCCATTGGCACTGAATTGGCACCGCTGACCCTTGGGTGGCAATTAAAATGCTAAGAGCGCTAAAGGAAACATGGCCACGCACTAGAATGTACCATCCGCAATATTAGCAGGCAGACGTAAACGTTTAGAAAGAATCGAAAGGAGCTATGACGATCAGAAATGAAGAATGCCTTTGATGGGCTCATCACAAAATTACCGGGGTGGGGAAGGGAGCTGGGGCGCAGCCATGTCCACAGCAGTGCATGGCCCCTCCCCATTCTGTACGGGCCAAAGTCGCTCACAGGCGCCACGGTGAGAAAAGGCAGAGTAACCGTCTCTAAAATTCTGCTGTTGAAGCGATTCCATGCAGTGACTCCCGGACCCAAACGTACATTGCCAAGAAGCTGCTGGTCGTTGCCACACGGACGTCCTGGAGTAACTTCAGATTCAACGTTTCCCGAATCACATATGTCATCAGCTTTCCTGACAGTAACCTTCCTCCCGCGCTCAGGTGCGCTGCCCGCGTTCACGACTCTCTCTCTCGGTCACTCCACCTGCTGGAGGCCACAGAACCCCCCCCTCCCCTCCCCTCCCCGCCTCTCCCTGGATCATCGCGAGGACATCCACATCGGCTTCCTAACCCTATTTTATAAACCAGGTTTGCTCACATCTCTAAATACGCTCAACAGGACTCCTTTGCCTGCGGATTATCCACCACATGCCAAAAAACAGTCTGTTATACAACCCTGTCCCACCCCTTCGCATCCCGTCATGTAGCCGACACCCAGCCATGGGGTGGGGGTGGGATTTCCTGAAAACCCGACGCTCTTTCCTTCGTGCTCTGTGCCTCGTGTCACACAGAGCATCGGTCACAGTAGGCTGGGGGGCCGGGTTCCGCTGTGGTCGCAGATCTCAATGCGTTACCAAAACCAAGGTTTACTTTTCTCTCAGGCCGCACGTCCCTCATGGGACAGCTGCTGCTGCGATTCATGATGGTGGGGCTGCCGCTGTGGAACCTGCCTGGTCAGGGACAGTGGCAAACCGCGGGCTGGCACCTGTGCGCGGGGAAACCGGAGCATTCTCGAAGCCATAGCTTAACCTTCGCTTCCTCTGCCGTTACGTCTGTGACGTCGCAGGTAGAGCCATGGTTCTGTGTCCCTGCCGCCTTCGGGGCGTGCTTCTGTATTACACTTGCGTGTTGAGTGGCAATGACGTGTTTCCGCGTTCGTCTCCCCTGTGCGTCCGAGCTCTGCAGGGGTTAGGGTGCAGTCGTCACTGTTCTTTGTGTGCTCAGCACGGCACTGGGTGCCTTGTCGCTTGATGACTGATGAATGTCTGTCTATTGAGCGGCGTGGCCGCCGTGAGAATGTGTCCGACAGACCCACGGGCTCCGTGGCCACGCTCTGAAGTCCACTGCCGAGTTTGCACGGAGGCAGGACACCAGTGCGCTGCTCCCGGCCGTGGCTCAGTGCAGCGAGCGCCCCCAGGCAGGCGGGTCCCGGGCGGTGTGCGTCTCCTCTGCCTGCCGTGGTGGCGACCCCGGACGTCCCCGCAGCCTTACAAAAACTTGCAAGTCGTGCCCAGCGTTCTCGGAGGCTCCCAACCCCACCTTCCCTCT
>NW_011890664.1:8418-9884 GCF_000151845.1 Pteropus vampyrus
GCCCTCCTGCTTCCCTCCTCCGCCGGTCAGGCTTTAGTCACCTAAACTTGAGTCTCTCCTTGGCCCCACTGCCTGGTTTGGAGTTTGCTTCAGGCTTTGTTTCAAGGGAGTTCGAAACATTCTGCTAGTTAAGAAACACACTACAGGACACTGACGGCGGAGTTTTTATGAGACCAGCTTGCAGAGACAGAGGCAGCCTCCAGAGCTGTGGGACTGGCCCTTAACTGTGTCCTTCAATCTGGTCCAACTAGAGATTTATTTAGCACAATGGCCTCCAAGTTTCGGTCTACACTGACTATTCTCTTTAACTTCCGGTGCTGATGCCAACCTTTTCTTATTCGCGTTCCTGAGTATTTTGATGGAAATTGAGTGACGCCTTTTACTTTTGTTTCCGAGGATTATTTAATTTTATTTTAATGGCAACAAAAAAAAATCTACTGCTTTGAATATTTTTTTTTCTTTCAAATGCATTTTTCCAAGAGCTCTCACTATTTTGTGCAATGAGATGACAAACTATTTGAAGGCAAGAGTCGAGTCCTGGACGACCCCTGTGTGGCGGGAAGACTTCTCATTCCGTTAGAGACCTCGTTTGAATCTTTGCTGAAAATCTTAGTTTCTTCAAGTAAAGAGTCAAATGATGTCACAAAGGGCCTACGTTCCTTTTTTTCAGCTTTCCTGTCAGACTGACTGTCAAAGCAACAAAAAGTTAGAAAAGATGCTTGAAAGTTACATAAGATTCCATTTTTATTAACCCCCAAGAAGAAAAAGACCATAATCTAGTCTAGTGGTGTGTCGTTCCGAGAAATTAGGGGAGGGGGCTGTGCTCTGAAACCTCGTCTCAGTCCGCGAGGTGAAAACAATTTCCATAATAACACCAAGATGTTGTTTTTTTCACTCATCTTCTCATGAGGGAACGATGGAGTGTTATCAAAGTATGCATGATGTGTGATATCACGAAAGATTAATGTGAAAGCAGATAAGAGAATTCAGCTGCATTCTATTAAGCAAGACATTAAAGAGGTTTGAAAAATTGTGAAACAATATTACTCGCTAATTTTTTTTTACAAATATAGGTTTTTTAAATAAAAAAGTTTTATTTTAATGCGTGATGGATTTATTATTGATATTTCTAACAAATTATTTTTATGAAGTTCTGTTTTTATTTTGAATATAGAAAATACCCATAAAGGTAACCCACACAAACATAGGTTCTTTGGGGGTCCTCAATAATTTTTATGAGTATAAAAGAGTTCTATGACCAAAAGGTTTGGGGCCCTCCGACCAATGCTATCAGGCTTAGTATTAACTAAATAACAGACAGTTTGGCAACATCCAGCCCTGAGATTCTAAAAGACCTGCCCATGTTTTTAAAACTAATATTCATCAGGCATCATTGATTCAAAACTAATCGTTCATAACAACGAAGAGAGGGGTGTTTTCTCTTTCAGAGAGTTCTGAGGCTCTCT
>NW_011890665.1:0-1558 GCF_000151845.1 Pteropus vampyrus
CTATATGATGAAAACTATAAGACCCTATTAAAAGAAATTGACGAAGTTACAAAGAAATGGAAAGATATTCCGTGTTCTTGGATTGGAAGAATCAACATAGTTAAAATGACTTTATTGCCTAAAGCATTATACAAATTTAATGCAATCTCCATCAAAATCTCATAAGCATTTCTGAAAGAAATAGAACAAAAAATCAGCAGATTTGTATGAAGCACAAAAGACCCAGAATTACCAAGGCCATCCTGAAAAACAAAGAAAAAGGCAGGAAGCATCACTCTGCCTGACTTCAAATTACACTACAAAACGACTATAATCAAAGCAGCATGGTATTGGCAGACAAACAGACACATGGACCAGTGGAACAAAATCAAGAGTCCAGAAGTAAACTCATGTTTATATGGGCAAGTAATTTTTGACAAAAGAGCCAAAAACATACAGTGAAGAAAGGAAAGCCTCTTCCATAAATGGTGCTGGGAAAACTGGAAAGCCACCTGCAAAAGAATGAAATTAGACCAAAATTAACTCAAAATGGATTAAGGACCTGAATATAAGACCTGAAACAATAAATTGCTTAGAAGAAAACATAGGAACTAAACTCATGGACCTAGAATTAAAGAAGATTTTGTGAATTTTACCTCAAAGGCAAGGGAAGTAAAAGCAAAAATAAGTGAACGGGACTATATCTAACTAAAAAGTATCTACACAGCAAAAGAAATTGTCAACAAGGTAAAGAGACAACCAACCGAATGGGAAAAGATATTTGCAAGCAACACCTCCGATAAGGGCCTAATATCCAAAATATACGAAGAACTCATGCAACTCAATAACAACAAAAAACAAATGATCCAGTCAAAAAATGGGCAGAGGACCTGAACAGACACTTCTCCCAAGAAGACATACAAATGGCCAGCAAACATATGAAAAGATGCTCAACATCACTAGCTATAAGGGAAATGTAAATTGAAACCACAATGAGATACCATCTCACAACTGTTAGAATAGCTATAATCAACAGGAAAAGTAATAACAAATGTTGGAGAGGATGTAGAGACAAAGGAACCCTTATACACTGCTGGTGGGACTGAAAATAGGTACAGCCTCTATGGAAAACAGTATAGTGGTTCCTCAAAACACTAAGACTTGATCTACCATATGATCCAGCAATCCCTCTACTGAGGGATTTATTTACCCAAAGACTTGAAAACCCATAACCAAAAAGGTATTTGCAGCATTATTCAAGGTGCCTAGGACATGGAAGCAACCAAAGTGTCCTATGATAGCTGACTGGATAAAGAAGCTGTGGTACATTTATACAATGGAATATTACTCAGCCATAAGAAGAGATGAAATACTGCCATTTGCGACAACGTGGATGGACCTTGAGATAATCATGCTAAGCAAAATAAGCCAGACAGAAAAAATTGTAGACCACATGATATCGCTTATATGTGGGATATAAACCTAAAAGCAACAAATGAACAGAACAAAGAAGCAGAGACTCATGGACATGGACAATAGACTAGTGGTTACAAGAGGGTAGAGGCGAGGAGTGAGGGGG
>NW_011890665.1:2377-3747 GCF_000151845.1 Pteropus vampyrus
TGTATATCACTTTGTGCACATTGAAAATATACGATTTTAATTTAATTTTTTTAAATAAAGTAAACGTAAGTAAAAAATAAAACAAAAAACAAAACAAAAAAAAACACTGTAAAAACACAAGGGGACGCATCCAATGACTTACAAAGAACAAAACTTCAAAAATCTGGTAATCATTTGTGAACACCATAGTCCGGTAATAATAAATAGCTATAATTTGCTACACACCTACTTTTTTGTCAGGCAACATGGGAAGCACTAAAATCAAGCATCACTAAGCCATATAACCCTGCTAGAGAGTATTATTATTAATCTCATTTTATACGAGTTGACGCAGGTTCATAGGTATTAAGTAACCTGCCCCAGGTCACACAGCTTGCAAACAAGTGAGCAAGGTTTGAATCTAGTTCCTCTGCTTGAAAGCCTACACTCCTCTCATCGTGTGTCGTGTTGCCTGTGTCAGGCTCCAGCGCCCCTGAGGCTGTCCTGGAGCTTAAGCTCGCGTCTACGTGGAGCTCAAAGATCTTTCCACCCAGAGCACCTGAATAGCGTCATAATGCCGTGACAAGCCTCCACACGTTGACACACTGACGCCTCCTCCCCCCGCCCCCCCCCCCCCCCCCCAGCTCCATGCCTTCATCTCAATCAATGATTTTGGATTACTCCTCACGGATGTCCCTTCTCTACTCAAAGCTACCAAGTCCAAAAGCACGCAATCCTCTCTCCCCACTGCACCGACAACCACGGATCCAGTGATGCGGCCTTACCCAGTCGCTCAGAGGGAAACACCAGGCCTTGCTCTTCTCGAGGCTTCTTCTACTCCCACTCCTGCAGCGCACAACCGAGTTCAGATCTTTATGATATAGTTGAACGACACAGGCATGAACTGCGCGGGTCCACCTATCCGAGGATTTTTTTCAATAAATACAGTTGGCCCTTCCTATCTGCAGATTTCACATCCACAGGTTTCGCATCTGCAGATTCAACTGACTGCAAGTTGAAAACAGTATTTTCGCACTCGCAACCACGGATTCCCAACTGCAGATTCCCAGATATTGTTTTAGATCTGCAGTTGGCTCAATATGCAGTTGCTGTGAAGGGCCTACTGTACAGTCAAAAGTTACATGCAGATTTTCCACTGTGCAGAGTTTGGGACACTCTAACCCCAGCGTTGTTCAAGGGGCAACTGTATTCCACAGGTATCATTAACATAAGGTCTTGCCCTATTTATCCTAGAAATAGGTCTAACATCACTTCCTTTATAAAGTACTGTGGAGACCCTGTCATTACCTTGCTCAGAAAACAGTCACTTTCTGTCATTCCAACGAACCCTATACTCTTTAATAAGTATCCAAGATCCTCCTTGATTCCAT
>NW_011890665.1:7282-9006 GCF_000151845.1 Pteropus vampyrus
GGCTCCCACGTTCCTCCCTTTGTCTATCTTGCTGCTAATTGGATCTGGGTGTTGGACTACCCTCGTATAGTAGACAAGCTGTGGCCATGGGGACAGACATAGCCATAGGGAACTACGTAGCTTAGGTGTTGGTTTGGGAGAAGTCAATACTAGTTGTTTGGGGGTGGGACCAGCCCCTGAAGGCAGCACTCTTCCAACACCTTCCTCTCAAGGTCTGACCATCAATGATGCAATTGTATTTCATTCAGCTTTCTTTAACATTTTTTATTCACAATAATCTTAACAACCTCACAGTCACATGGGTTATGTGGGCAGCACAGAAAGGAGCCAGAGATGAAGCCCAAATTATAGGCAGAGCAGGAAACATGGAAGTGAAGGGCTAGGCAGATGGGCAGAAGCCCACCTGTGCATGGGCAGGAAACTCAAAGGTGGTGAGCTGGTGTGGTCCCCAGATCACGTATGTTCAAAGCAAACTCTTAATACCTGTAAAACCCATAATGTCTACCTTCCTCTCCCAAGGTTGGATCCTCCTCCACACTGCCCGCAGGTGAGATTCTGGACCTACGGAGAGATCTGTTGGTGAGGACCACAGCAGAGTTTAACTCCTAAATTGCTCTGTCACCCCGAAAGCCTGACTCCACGCACAGAATTAACGTTCTGGCAATCATTTTGCCTAAACCGCAACTGAACTTCTTTGGACAGTATACCCAGCAACCCTCAGCGGCAACAGCCTCCTAACTGTGACTGGTTCCCCAGAGTGCTCTTTCCTAGGGGAGGGAAGGGCATTCCAGAGCAGGGCTCCTCCCAGGCCAGACGTCAGTCCCTTTAGATTGTATAGGCGACTAAGGGGAAATGACACGACATCACAGAGAGAACATTGGAGGCATCATTTCAAGCCCTTATTACATCAAAGGAGCAGTCTCGGCTCAGTGCTGGTGTATCTAGAATGCCTCTCTTACAGTTAGTTGTCAACCTCCTGTTGTAACAAGACAACCAGTCTCAAGCTCAGGGGTTCCAGGGGCAGCAATTACTAACTAAAAGTTGTTAATATTATCTTGTTTTCTTTGCATTTTTACAATGGATACAAAGACATTCAAGCCTTTATAATTATCTATTAATGTTTATGGTAATGATGTTGACATTAATTTCTCTTTAATTTTTCAATATCTATTTAGACAACGAATGTAGCTTTTGGAAAAAGTGACTAAAAATTTTGAAAATTATACAAACGTAGATATGGCAGGAATTGCAAAGGCCCCTGAATAACTGAAGTTTGGTGAGCACACCTGTAAGATGTGGCTCCTCACCCTGCTCCTCCCTGCTCTCTAGCTCAGGGCCAAAGGGAGTGGGGAGAAGTCCTATCATGGGGCAGCCAGCCAAAGTTGGGGCACTTTAAATCATTGGTATTTGATTCTTTTCTCTTTTTCTTTAATTGTTTTCATCAATGTTTGTCTTTCATCCCATTTCCCCATTAAGGGGCGAGCTCCTTGAGGGCAAATACAATGTCACTGCTTTCTTTCCAACTTGCTTGCAGCTGCCAGTGTCACTATTAGGTGCACAGTGGGTGTTCGATAAACGCGCTGCTTGACAGTCAACACTCAGGCAACACCAACATCCCAGCTCACACCAGACACTGGAAAAATAGGTCATCTCTTTGGCAGAGGCAACAGGATTCATAAGGACGGGATCCGTGAATGGTGTAAATTAACAACAACAAAAAGAAC
>NW_011890666.1:0-1118 GCF_000151845.1 Pteropus vampyrus
GGTGTCCTGCTCCTAACCTGGCCTCCAGCCATCTCCGTGTCCTGGTACAAGTAACTCAATTTCCCTGGACCCTTTTCAGGGTTCAGTAGCCCTGTGTGTCACCAATGCTGGCCTCAAGCCTCCATTCAGATTTTCACCCTTTGCCAAGCCCTCTGTGGTACTGGATTATCCACCTGTGACCCTCCCACTCTGAAATCTTTACTAAACAATTCTTGGCCACCATGGCGTATGCCAACAGTGAGCCCTGAAGGCACCTACTGCTGCTGTCTGCCTCACTGCGGGCCTCTGCCTGGACTATGGGCCGTGCTCGGTCAGTGCACCAGACAGGCCAGAAGTACTGGGCAGTTAACGTCCCCAGAAGCAGCCTTTAACCAATGATAAACAGGAGCTGGCTGATAAGCCTCAGCTCTGCACCCCGCAGGTGGACAGGGAAGCAGGCCCTACCTCCATCGCCCAGAGGTGCCTGCCCAGCAGGTTTGAGTCTCAGCTGCCCATGGCTATAACCTGCTCATTAATGTCCTCTGTGTCTGCTTCTGTCTCTTCTTTGTTCCATTTCTTCTTCCCCACCATCACTTGCTGGGGTCACCTGCCAGTAAACTCAAGGACTGACTCGGGGCCTGCTTCTGGGAACTGCACAGGACGAGCAGGGTCGCCCTGAGCCAGGCCTCTGCTGTGCAGGTCCTGACACTGCCAGTCTTTTCTTTCTTTTCCTTGCCATCTTCAGGAAGAGGACTGACTCTGTCACTAAGACAGGTGGCCCAGGCCAGGAGGAAGTGGTCAACCGTGTGTACGCCTAGCCACTAGGACACAGCCTCGTCTCTGGGGCCATGGTGAAACCACGGGGAAGGGCTGGGCTGCGGTTCTGATGCTGTGCCTGGAATTCCTCTCTTGTGCTGGGCCTTGGCTAGGCGCTGTCATCTCCACTGTCTTCTTCTCTCCTGCCAGTCAGCTGAGCCGGGCCTCTGCCTTGATATTGCACCTCCAAGGAGGTAAGCCAGCTATCTGGAGCATCGTCACACTCCTTGGCACCTTCATCCTGGGGCCACCAGTGCCCTGCATGCAGTAAGCTTTCTTGATAAAGCTGATGTCCCAGGTCAGGCCTGACATTGCCAAGAGCT
>NW_011890666.1:1168-1608 GCF_000151845.1 Pteropus vampyrus
AGGACTGACTCTGTCACTAAGACAGGTGGCCCAGGCCAGGAGGAAGTGGTCAACCGTGTGTACGCCTAGCCACTAGGACACAGCCTCGTCTCTGGTGCCATGGTGGGCCCAGCAGAGGTGTGGTGGAACCACGGGGAAGGGCTGGGCTGCGGTTCTGATGCTGTGCCTGGAATTCCTCTCTTGTGCTGGGCCTTGGCTAGGCGCTGTCATCACTGTCTTCTCTCCTGCCAGTCAGCTAAGCCGGGCCACTGCCTTGATACTGCACCTCCAAGGAGGTAAGCCAGCTATCTGGAGCATCGTTACACTCCTTGGCATCTTCATCCTGGGGCCACCAGTGCTCTGCAGGCAGTAAGCTTTCTTGATAAAGCTGATGTCCCAGGTCAGGCCTGACATTGCCAAGAGCTCCTCTGTTAGCCAGACAGATAGACGTGTGCAGTGCA
>NW_011890666.1:1658-2226 GCF_000151845.1 Pteropus vampyrus
TGGCACCTTCATCCTGGGGCCACCAGTGCCCTGCATGCAGTAAGCTTTCTTGATAAAGCTGATGTCCCAGGTCAGGCCTGACATTGCCAAGAGCTGCTCTGTTAGCCGGACAGATAGACGTGCGCAGTGCACCCAAGGCCACAGTAGGTTGATTGATTAGGCTGGACATGAGCCCGTGGTGCAGCCATAGGCAGACTTTAATTCTGTCTGCAAACAAGTGCCTTGACCCATCCCCAAGTGGGCCTGGTGAGACATCTTACAGGTGCCCCCAAGAGGCTCACAGCCACCCAAATGGACGGAGCTGTTTCCATGTCCCCACCTCACCCTTAGAGCCCTTCTTTCTCACCAGCACCAGGAGTGATTCAATGAATAGGTGTACCCCAAGATGTTCTGTGCTGTGTCTGTGCCACCTGCCCAGCTGGATCCTCCATTCTTCTGCAGCCAGAACTTGCACTACAAGATTGCTCTTCCATTACCCACCCACCCACCCCATACCCCATCCATGGAGCCCTGACTTTCAGTCCAGAAGTCCAACTTCCTGTTTGGCACTCAAACTCATAATATGCAA
>NW_011890666.1:2276-5405 GCF_000151845.1 Pteropus vampyrus
GCAGTAAGCTTTCTTGATAAAGCTGATGTCCCAGGTCAGGCCTGACATTGCCAAGAGCTCCTCTGTTAGCCAGACAGATAGACGTGTGCAGTGCACCCAAGGCCACAGTAGGTTGATTGATTAGGCTGGACATGAGCCCGTGGTGCAGCCACAGGCAGACTTTGATTCTGTCTGCAAGCAAGTGCCTTGACCCGTCCCCAAGTGGGCCTGGTGAGACATCTTACAGGTGCCCCCAAGAGGCTCACAGCCACCCAAATGGATGGAGCTGTTTCCATGTCCCCACCTCACCCTTAGAGCCCTTCTTTCTCACCAGCACCAGGAGTGATTCAATGAATAGGTATACCCCAAGATGTTCTGTGCTGTGTCTGTGCCACCTACCCAGCTGGACCCTCCATTCTTCTGCAGCCAGAACTTGCACTACAAGATTGCTCTTCCACTACCCACCCACCCACCCCCACCCCAGCCTATACCCCATCCATGGAGCTCTGACTTTCAGTCCATAAGTCCAACTTCCTGTTTGGCACTCAAACTCATAATATGCAAATCTAAACTCATGGTCTTCTCCCATCGCCAACCCTCTTACCAAAACAGACATAAAACGAAATGCATCTCAACCAGCGTTTCTGTCTCACTGATATCACCATCCATCCATTTGCACAAGTCAGAGATCGGGGAGCCATCTTTATCACCTCTTTCTCCTGTAGCCACCCAATCCGATCTATCACCAAATCTTTGTGGCTCTACATCCTATATGTGTCTGAAACCCAGCCACTTCTCTCCATCTCCACTACAACCACTCCAATTCAAGGTAGAGCTATTTCTCAACCAGATTCTCATAATCACATCCTAACCAATCTCCCCGTATCCTTTACTCTCCTGGAATCTTTTTTCCACCAGATTCCACAGTGATTTCTTTTCAGAATGCAATTGGTGACTATGTCAATCAAGGATATGAAGGTAAATGTTTAACAACCGGCCCTCCGTAGGAGAAAGCCCTGATATATAGCATTTACCAGTTTACGTGGTGTAAATATGACCACCGTGGGTGGTTTCAAGTGACCAGTGATGTCCCTGAACACAGAGTTGGGAAGAGAGGTGCACAGCTCTGCTCCTGTGTGCAGAGGTCTGCAGCACATCACTGCTCATAAACTCTCAGCTTAAAACCCTTTAATGACCTTTCATCGTTTTAGAATAAAGGCTGAAATTCTCAGCAGGACCTAAAAGGTACTGCATGGTCTGACCCCACTCATCTTTCCAACCTCAGCTCACACCCTGTTCTCCTGGTTCTCTGCTCCTAGCCCACCCGCCAGCACCAAGCTCCTTTCTGCCACAAGCTCATCCTCTGTCTGGAAGTCCCCCGGTTCTTCGCCCTGGTCTGGGTAACACATTTCTTAGAGCCAAGCCTAAATGTCTCTCTCTCTGGATAGCCTTCCCCCAGTACTCTCCCAAACTAAATGAAGACATTTCATTATTAACTTAATAGCTCATCGTGAAACATATACCATCAAACATCTACCACCATTGTTATTTTCCATATACTTAGGAAATTCTTGATTAATGTCTATCTTTCATACCGTACTTTAATTTCTATGAGGGTGAGCAGCATATTTGTTTTAGGATCACCATTGTATTCTCTAGTGCCTAACACTTGGCACGTAGGAAGTACTCAATGCACTTGTGATGAATGAGAGAATGAAAAGACATACACTTAAAATCAAAGGGCACAAGGATGGTGAAGGGAAAGGCGGGCCAAGATCTGTTAGTCAAAAACATAAAAAAGAAAGCAAAGGTAACAATTTTAGAAGCAAAGTATAATTCAAGGTAAAAACATTGAGTGAGAAAAAAAGGAGGTTATTTTATGTTGATAAAATCCATGTAAAAGATGCAGTGACCCAGGAGCTTTATGCACCAAATAACGTCAGTTGTTAACTGAGAAATTGGAGGGAAAATGTGAGCACAGTGATGTGAGGCTTTTACGTACCAACAGAACTGAACAGAAGGGCCAGAAACAAACCTTAGGACGCAGAATGCTAACATGACAACAGTATTTCAGAACTGTCAGAAAGGGGTGGGTTATTTTCAAATGGTGCTGGGACAAATAATTGTGTGGACGGGGGAGCGGGGGGCGGGGGTTGGTTTTTTGTTTTTTCAAATGAGATTGTCCCAGGATTCCAGTTGGACAAAATGGCTCTTCTAAAGTGCTTGTCTCAAAACACTCTGATAGAACATTAATAAACTTTTTCCCCCTAACCCTAACCCCAACCCCAACCCCAATCCTAACCCAACCCTAACCCTAATCCTAACCAAGAACATTAATAATCTTAATAGGAAAAAGTTTCTGTAATCAAGTAAATTTAGAAGCATTATGTTAAGCCAAGGTAAGCAGATTTCTTCATTGCAAATTTTTCAAAATCTTCCTTGCTACCATGCACTAAATCATTTCAAGAGAGAACTACAGTACATACTGTTCCCAGAGTTATTTGAACACAGAATATTTCATGAGACTGGTGTTTTATGTTCTGTAGAAATCATTTGTGGAAAGGTAGCTTCCAAAGTAAATAAAATTACAAATGACCTCAAATAAATTTACACAGATATTTATATGCTTTTATCCAGATGAGTGAGACTTTCCTAAGCCAAACCAAAAAGGAAAACACAATTAGGGAAATGGTTGATATATCTGATGACATAAAATCTTCAGTCTTCTGAATACATCATAAAGGAAATGAAAAAGGTGGGAGGAAATAGTTGGAGTTAGGAATGACTTTGCTATATAAAGAGCTCTTAGTAATCAATAAAAAGATTACCATCCAAAAAGAGAAGTTGATGAAGAGCATAAATGGGAATGCATGCACACACATTTACTTCCCTCTACCAAATATGCGTGATCATTAAATATTAGGAAGATGCTTAACTTTACTAGTAATCAAAATAAGGCAAATTAAAACAGTAGCATAATATACTTTAGCTATTAAATTGGCCATTTCGAATAATAAAATTTGCTTTGAGCAAGATAAAGTGAAATGAGAACTATCAAATACAGCCAATAGGAATATGAAATGGCATTACCATTACCTCTCCCGCCAATAATTTGGCAGTACCTATATATCAATTCTTTTTTTTTTTTTT
>NW_011890667.1:0-1211 GCF_000151845.1 Pteropus vampyrus
CACACACGGCAGCCGACCCCAGGATGACACCCCAAGATGACCCACTACGTTTACTAAGCCGTGAGTGGAAGCGTAATAGGCACTTCACACCTCTCATGAGTCCGCACCACAGCCCTGTGGGTGTCCCCCATTTCACGGATTGGTAAATTAAGGCTCAGAAAAGAACGAATTTTCCCAAGATTACACAGCTTGGGAGAGACTTGAGCCCAGTCTCTGCCGCCCTCTCCTCCACCTGAGGCTTCCAACAGTTGTACTGCAGCACCGGAGGGCCTCCCGCATGGCACAGGTGGACTGCTGAATGTCAATTTGTGTGTGTAACATTTCTTTTCGCTAAAACTGATCTCTCAAAAATACTTAGAGTTTCAAAAATGTCTGCCAGACAGAAAGGTGAGCTAAGCTGCTTGTGAGAGGTGGCTTACAACTTATTTTCAATAAGGGGCAGGAGGGGACCAGTGAAGTCAAAGGAAGAGCAGGCAGCCTCAGGAATGTAAGGGAGATCCCGCCAAGGCTGCCACCTTGAAGACGACTAAAGAAGAGCAGGGCAGTCACTGTGAGTACTTCGTGGCCCCTCTTATGCTGTCTCAGACTGATTTAAGTAGTACTGAGCCTCTAAATTCCTTCACACACCCCTCCAAAAATGCTAGTATTCAAAAGTAGAAGGGGAACATAAAACACAGGAGACTGTGCCACATAAAGCTGTCGCTCAAAATCCAGACATCCTACTGTGTGCCAAGCACCATACTGGATGCTTTATAGGTCTCCTCACACTCCTCCTCACAAGCCACAGAGAGAGAATTATTGTCACCATGTTACAGGCTTGGATGTGACGCTGACCATCCCCTTTCTATCTCCCCTTTCCTTGCTGTTATGCAGGGTTGAGGAGAGGGTGTTACACAGTTACCTAGGGCAGGTCTGTCTCAATTATAGAAAGCTAACATAGCCCTTTGCCCATAGTACATGCTCGGTGAATATTAGATACGTGAAAAAGAAATGATTCTGGAGTCCATAGGGTCAAGGGGGTACATTTTAGAAAAGCATCCAGGACTCATTTTCTCATCACAGAATTCCCCAAACTAATGTAAGATAAATTCAGACCAACTGAGCCCCTCTCCAGAGAATGTCAGTGATGAAGGCACAGGATTTATTCTGGGTCCCTAAACAAAGCATTGTAAAGGGCATCCCCAAATGTGCCCTCAAGGATCACTATAGGG
>NW_011890667.1:3676-4744 GCF_000151845.1 Pteropus vampyrus
CAAAGGGTTGGTTATCAGAAATTCTTTGGATTTCTCAACAGGGACACCAGAGGTTAAAAACAATGCTTTCGAAATGCTGAAGAAAATTTACTTTCGACATAGAATTTATATCCATTCAAGATATGAATCAAGTAAAATACAGAACATATACATTCTCAGACATATAAGATTTCGAAAAGTTTACCTGCTATGCACAGTTTCTGGAAAAGCTACTAGAGAAAGTGCTCCACCAAAATCAGAAAGTAAACCAAGAAAGCAGAAAACGTGGGATGCAGGCCACAGGAGACTCATCACAGGCAAGAGGCCAAGGGAGTTCACTAGGAGATGGTGAAGGGGATGCCAGGATGTCAGCTGTACACCACATGCAGAGGGACACCAATTCAGACTGGAGCAGTGGGATGAACTCAGTGTACCATCTTTGGAACCTTAGGTCAGAATGTCTGGGTGAGCCTGCTCCAATTCTTATTTGTACTCGGCTTGTCTTGACCA
Source organism: Pteropus vampyrus (assembly GCF_000151845.1). Taxonomy (NCBI): domain Eukaryota; kingdom Metazoa; phylum Chordata; class Mammalia; order Chiroptera; family Pteropodidae; genus Pteropus; species Pteropus vampyrus. Next base: position 4,166 of record NW_011890667.1, read on the forward strand.
AGGGCATCCCCCGCTGCCTGCTCAGGAGACGTTCCACTTTGACCTGCTCCTGAGAGAAGGAGATGGGAGTGAGCTCAGAAGCAGAGAGCACAGAGCAGTCCACTGCCCTGACCATATTCCATCCGGATGCCCAAGGTCCGATTGGCACTACAGCCTTTGCTTCAATGAGCTCTGTGTTTCCCAGGACTCCCCATGACCTCGCCCGCTGACATTCCCAGAAAAGTTTCTTGTAAACTCTCAGGAAAGCCAAAGCCACACCACGATCCAGAGGCTCTGTTCAGCATCTCTTATCCCAGAAGTCTTCATCGAGCTCAAGACTGTCCTTTCCTTTCACGCGTAGGAGGACTATGCTTGCTTCTCAGCATTATTTGGAAATATACACATGCGTGGTGAAACCAGAAACAAAAGCAAGGATAGGATTAAGCTAAACATTGAAAGACTCATTTTCTGGGGTGTGGGAGGCAAAAAGGGAGTGGTTATGACTGGAGAAGGAGAACTCGGGGGCTTCTAAGAGAGTGATCATGTTCTATTTTTTACCTTGTGTGGTAGATACATGAGTGTTCGTTATTTTATTTTTTA
>NW_011890667.1:6324-7792 GCF_000151845.1 Pteropus vampyrus
CCTCCTTGAACACTCACTTCTCTTGGCTCCAGAGACACTGCACCTGCCTGGCTCTCCTTCGCCCCTCTGCCTCCTCCACTTATAGTGTTGCCTAGGTAATCTCATCTGGTAACATGGTTTTAAATATCAACTCTGAGCGATAAGCTCCACACTTGTATTGTCCAACCACCTACCTGACATCTCTACTTAGCTAAGCGATGCTTCAAACTTGTCGTATCCAAAGTAGAACGCTTTCCCCAACTGTTTCCCACAAAAAAAGTCACCAAAAGAACTCTTCCTTCAGCCTCCCCATCCTCTCCTATTTTATTTAATAGTTCTACCGTTCTCTACTCAGTTGACTAACCCAGAATCTGGCCGTTGTGCCTGATTGCTCTCTTGCTTTCAACCTTACATTTAATTCATCAACAAATCCAGGCAGCTTTCTCCCTCAAAGACTTCTCACATCAATGCCCCTCACTCCTCTCCATCTCTATGACCAACTCACCTACATTACTGCTTCCTCTCCCCAACTCCTGGAGAATACTGATTCTACTCTCTCTCCATAATTCTGTCTTTCCCAGAATGTCATTTGGTTGGAATCATACAGTATGTAACCTTTTCAGGTTGGTTTCTTTCACTTAATCATATGTATCTGTATGTGTCTAAGATTCTTTCATGTCTTTTCACAGCTCGATAGCTCATTTCTTTTTATTGCTAAATAATATTCCGTTGTCTGGATGAACCACAGCTAATCCATTCGCCTACTAAAGAATGTCTTAGTTGCTTCCCAAGTTTGGGCAATTATGAATAAAGCTGCTGTAAACATCCATGTGCAGGTTTTTGTGTGGACATGAGTTTTCAACTCATTTGGGTAAATACTAAGGAGTGTGACTGCTAGGTCATATGGTAAGAGTATGTTTAGTTTTGTAAGAAGCTGCCAAACTGTCTTCTAAAGTGACTGCACTATTTAGCGTTCTCATCAGCAATGAATGAGAGTTCTTGTTGTCAGCATTCGATGTTGTCAGTGTTTTGGATTTTAGCCATTTGAATAGATGTAGTGTTGTCTCATTGTTCTTTTAATTTGCAATCCCTTAATAACATATGATGTTGAGCATCTTTCCATATGCTTATTTACTATATGTATATCGTCCTTCAGATCTTTTGCCCATTTTTAAACTAAATAGTCCATTTTCTTATTGTTGAGTTTTGAGTGTCCTTTGTATATTTTGGGTAACAGTCTTTTATCAGTTATATCTTTGCAAATATTTTCTCCCAATCTGTGGTTTGTCCATAGATTACTTTTTAATCAGGAAAAAAAAAAAAGAAGAGCTCTTCAGATTCAGTATAACACATATCACCCAAGTGGGTGTCTCGGCACCTTAAACCCCTCTATTATCCAAGAATCTGGTGCTTTTCCTGGATCTCATGCTAGGTTCTCCCTCACCTCCTCCCAGTGGCCTAGCTAACATCTTCCCTGCAGCCACTTCAC
>NW_011890667.1:7842-8209 GCF_000151845.1 Pteropus vampyrus
ATTTAGCGTTCTCATCAGCAATGAATGAGAGTTCTTGTTGTCAGCATTCGATGTTGTCAGTGTTTTGGATTTTAGCCATTTGAATAGATGTAGTGGTGTCTCATTGTTCTTTTAATTTGCAACCCCTTAATAACATATGATGTTAAGCATCTTTTCATATGCTTATTTACTATATGTATATCGTCCTTCAGATCTTTTGCCCATTTTTAAACTAAATAGTCCATTTTCTTATTGTTGAGTTTTAAGTGTCCTTTGTATATTTTGGGTAACAGTCCTTTATCAGTTATATCTTTGCAAATATTTTCTCCCAGTCTGTGGTTTGTCCATAGATTACTTTTTAATCAGGAAAAAAAAAAAAGAAGAGCTC
>NW_011890667.1:9706-10195 GCF_000151845.1 Pteropus vampyrus
GATTGGTGGGGGACAGGGGTACCAGGAGTGGGGTGGGGACAAGGAAGAGATGAAAATGGCTAGGGGAGGAGGATTCCCTACCAGGAATGGCCTACCAGGTGTGCTCTAGCCAGCAGGTAAAGGTAATGAGGTTGAGGCTGGCAGGAGTTGTGATGCCATCTGCAAGATTGATCTGTTTAAGTTTTGTAGGGCAGAATAGGCCCCAGGGAAAAGTGTCCTGGTTCTCACATTCCTGTGAAAAAGCTCACTCCCTGCTTAGAACAGAGGTCCCCTACTCCACCCTTCCCACCCTGCAGCAGACCCATAGACCACCCAGGCACAAGAATGGGGGTGGGGTGAGGAGGTAAGTCCACGGCTTCAATGGGGGCCCTGCTCCAAGCCCCTCCCCCCACATGAATGCGGGCAAATCAGACCTCAACCGGACTTTGGCTTTTGACAGCCTGAAGCCTTCCCACAAGTGCCTGGGGAACTCAGCTGCTTCCACAGCAG
>NW_011890668.1:0-423 GCF_000151845.1 Pteropus vampyrus
TAAAATTCTATTTAACTGTTAGTTTTGGAGTCGGAATGACAGGAATCACACTCCAGCTCTATGGTTTATTTGCTGTGGAATTCTGAAACAAGTTGTTCAGTGACTCTCTGTGACTTAGTTTTCTCGACTGAGTAAGGGAGAAAGAATAATATACACCTTATAGAATTGCTATATCATTTGAAATGTTATGAGACAGACAGCATAGACAGAGATAGCTAGCTAGATAGATCAAATATAGACTAATGGCTAGAATACAGCAAACACTCAATATTAGCTATTATGTTATTAATGCAATTCTCTTTTAGAGAATCTTATCGGTCTACAAAGCTCTTCACATATTAAAGTTACGTTTTCTCTATTTTTGCTTCTTTTTATTTCATTTTGCACTTGACTTTGGCTTTTGGTTGGTATTTTTGCCATGTT
>NW_011890668.1:1714-4016 GCF_000151845.1 Pteropus vampyrus
TAATTTGAAATAATTAGAGATTCGTGGAAGTTTCCAGAAATGTACTCTTCACCCTATCTCCCCCAATGGTATCTAAACCAGGAAATGAACATTGGTATAATCACATAGCTTCTTTAGATTTCCACAGTTTTACATGCACTCATGTGTACATAGTTCTATGTAATTTTACAAATACGCAGATTCATGTATGGATTCACTGCCACAATCAGGATGCGTGACTTATATTTTATATTTTATAACCACCAGTCTTCTTCATTATACCTGTTTGTAGTCACACCCCTCCCTTCTCCCCATTGTTGACCTATGAAAACCACTATTCTATTCTTGATCCGTACAATTTTGTTATTTCAATAACGTCAAATAAATGGAATTACATAGTAACTTTTTGAAATTCTTTTTTTAAAGTCTTCGTCTTAAGCTTTATGTATTTGCTGTGACCAAGTAATTAGCTCAAAGTGGTATAACCAAAATGTAGGTTGAGGACTTCTCATAGAGGAATGAAAAAACCTTTCATACTTTGAGCCTGCAAATATCCCTTTTTATACTTACTACGATTTCTATACCGAAAAAGTAAATTTAAAAATATAGTACCCGAACCAAACTCTTCTCAGCTCACCAGCCTCTGAAATCCCCCATCATGTTCACAGGGCAATTTTCTAGTATGGATTTGGAAAATGGTTACAGCCATTTTATGATTAAGGATAATCACAATCCTTCCTAACATTCACATTCTTTAAACCGTAAAATTCTCTGAGAAAAGTGTCCATCCATCTTTAAATCATTAAACGGAACAGAAAATGAGACCCATCTTTCTTGTCTCTAAATTCTATCCTAACCGAATGTGTGTTTCTTGAAGAAAAGAATGTTGTCTACAAATTGTCCCAAGAATGAAAAATCCCTCTTTTTGTTCTTACTGTTTGCTAACATTACATGCTTTCATCTTCCTCTTCCCATAGTCACAGTTCCAAGGCCAAATAGCTCAGTTCCCCCAGAAGGGAGTGTTGTTTTTATCTGCTGTCCCAGGGACAGAGTCCCGATTTTACTCTCATGGGAGGATTTTGCAAAGACCAATATTAACAACTGAAGTTAAGAATCCAAGAGCTGCAAAAGGCTCTCAATTGAAATAATGCAGCCCTTGTAACCAGAGTCAGGAAATTAGAAAAACAGGCTCACTTTCTTTAAGTCTTGACCTAAGAGTCCCAATGGTAAAACTATCTACCCCAAAGCTAAGTAAATCAACTGGATCACTAGATTTGAAAGAAAAAATACACAAAGAAGCAGAGCAAGTCATGACAATGCTGAAAACAAATGGCAACAGATAGTTTGACCTCATCTGGTTACATACAAGGCCAGCAGCTAATGTTTGGAGAACACCTAACGTACAAAGGCCATTTCATTTGTGCCCCAGAAATTAGGATGGAAAGAGAAAGTATGGGGACACAGAACTGTGTTAACTGTGACTTTCTTTCAGCCTGGACACCTCCCCCCCGTGCCCCACCACCAACTCCCACCACCACCACAACTATTAGCTTAATAGGACTCGGGTCTCCAAACCTGAAAATAGTGCCATATAAGGGAAATCTCTAAAAATAGAAAGGGAAAAACAGCATATGCAAACAGAAAGAGTGTTCTCATGGTGATGAGAAGTGGACAAATGCAAGAAATAATTGATCTATACTTACTTGATAGCATCCAAAGGATAAAACTCTCCATCTATTGATGTTATCAATTAATTTATTCTTCTTTAATCAACAAATATCTATTATCCAACCACTATGTGATGAGTACTGTATAATGTACAATACATTCATGTGTCCTGATCCTATGGAGTTCACAGTTATAAGCATAACAGGAATTTAAAAAATCTATACATAAGTATAGATATAGACATAGATATGTAAAAATGGACTACATAATTGTCTTGGACTTTGGCAAGGACCCTCAAAACATGAGACCACATAGAGAATATAATACATGTGTGGGGATGTTTGCAAAATATATGAAACCTATTTTTTTGAAAACTTCCCTTAGCCTATTATTCACAATAAAGATATATGAGAAAACTGAGAATTCACTAAAGAATAGGAGAGAATAGGAGGAAAGCTGCGGTGTTGTGGCATTTCCAGTCTTCCTCAAGCCAAATGAGAGATTTAAGAGATTGCCCTGAGAATTTGAAATGAGTGCCCTAGAGTATTTTGAGAGTCATGCTGGGTTGCAATGATAATTTCTCTCACTTTACTATGTTTATGGCTTATTATTGCATTATTTTTATCAATGCATCTACATAAACAGATAGGTGACT
>NW_011890668.1:5448-6160 GCF_000151845.1 Pteropus vampyrus
AGGTTTTGTGGGGCTCCCACAGGTGCCCACATCATTGTAGCCTCTCTCAGAGCACAGAAATACATTGCTGAGTCCCCGAGCAGTAAGGCCATGTTGGTGAAAGGGATGGAACTAGCTGGTTTTGGGAAGTTCAAAAAATACTGACCCTCCATTATATTTTGCTTGTAAGACCCCCGATCGATAGGAAAATCATTTTTCCACTTGGTGTTTGTCTGTACCAGAATAAATAATAACTACTAGCTTCATATATGCAATTCAAGGTCACAGCCTCCTTCTTCAGCATAGAAATTGCAGGCTATTTCGACATGTATATGAGTTTAATTGAATTGATATAATGATGGGACTTCGGAGGTGAAGGAAATGTTCTATATATTGTTTTGTTACATGGATGTAAATAATTCTCAAGACTCATTGAACTGAACACTTAAGATCTATGCATTTCTTTGTGGAAAAAAAATTATACCTCAATAAAAAAGAAGTGAACCAAAATAAAATAAATACACACAAAGAAAATTCATTTGTCTAGCTTTCTAATTGTTGCAGACATTTATTTATCCTTTACTAATTGTTATAGAACAGCTGGAGTTTGTTGCAAATCACAACCTACTCCCCACCCTTCTGACAAGTGCCTGAAACATAGAATTGACAAAGACTAGCTGGATTTCACTATGCTCTGAAAGGGTAAATAGATACAAATAAAATGATTAAAGAA
>NW_011890668.1:11085-11573 GCF_000151845.1 Pteropus vampyrus
GGAGTTGAATTAAACTTTCTGCAGCAAGGACTGAGCCAGAGAGGGCCAAAGCCTGTCTTAGTTGTCGAGGGTTGGTCAGGACAGTAAAGATCATAGTCTATATCCCTCGTTTGGTTCATGAAATTTTGCATGAAAAGTACAAGATTACTGGGGCTTTTCAATCGTTAAGTAGTTAAAATGACTTGGTAGAGATTAATCCCATAACAGTTTTCCTGGAAATGTTTCCTTTGAGGGGTTTGGAGAATGGAGAAGATGGGAGCCATTCGGGCTGAGCCAGGGATCAAAGTTCTGGTTCTCTTTAACACTGACATCCACCCTATCTTACCTGCAGAGCAAGTCCCACCTTCTTAGGTTCCTAGGAATTACCTGAGCTCGGTTCATTCTCCTGAAGAAAAACTAAATAAACTCAACATTGCTTAGGGAGAGAATATAACTCTTCCTTCCAGGGCTGCCCACGGCCAAGCCCCACCTGCGCTCCTCTGGGTTTG
>NW_011890669.1:0-426 GCF_000151845.1 Pteropus vampyrus
GGAGCCCGGGTCGGACACACTGTTCCCGTGGGTGCCTGTTGGGGCAGCCGGGGAGGGGGTGGGGGTGGCCGCCTTGCCGAGGGAGGGTAGCAGCCTCTAGGCCCCACCGTGATTAGACAGATGAGCCACCCTCTGGTGACAGCTGCGCGACCCCTCCGCGGTTCGACCCACCGGCCTCTCCCTCACCTGCCCGGGGCGCGGAATTCCCGGGGCGCGGAGTTCCCAGGGCGCGGCCCGCGCGGGAGTTCCCAAAGCCCCGGGCAGCAGGCAGGCGCTGGTCCCTGTCCCAATCCAGCTCCCGCACCCCATCGGGTGGTAGCTGGGCCACGTGGGCCAGCGCCTACCGGCCACGTGGTGGAGGACCCCTATCTGGGTCCCTGCTGTCCCCACCACTCTGTCTGGGGCCGGACCCAGTGTCACAGGGAT
>NW_011890669.1:3921-5625 GCF_000151845.1 Pteropus vampyrus
CCCCACACTCTGTTTAAAGGTCGCTGACTCAGGTAGGGTCATTCCCACTTGGGATGCGAACAGAGGAAGCAGCTCGCCTGGGGTCACACGAGTTCAGGGGCAGGGCCAGGCCTGGCGGGGGAGGGAGGACCTGGGACTCTTACCAGGGCTGGGCGCTGCCTCCTACTGCCCCAGGAGCGCGTCAGGCTCCTTTTTGTAACTTTAAAATCTCGATTGGGCACTGCCACCATCTGTCCCCTGTGGTCCTCTTCGACCAAGAGGTTGTTTTTCCCTGTCCTCCCCTAGTTCATTCTTAGTGCCGCGTCTCAGATCCCAATTAGAGCAAACTCCTGTCGCAGGTTCACCATAGGTCAGGCCCTGTTGTAAATTCTATCTATAGTCACAAGTTTCATCCTTCCAGCGACCCCTGAGCGCGGTCATAGTCGATGAGGGGGGTCTCGTGTCTCCCCCGGCCCCTGTCGGAGCACAAGAGAGGACAATGCGTGCCTGGGGGGACGCAGCTCGTGCTGGCAAAGCTGGTCTTGGAACGTAGGCAGGAGGACGCACACTCGCCAGGCCCCCGCGCTGCTCCCCATGGTGGGAGCGGCCGTCTCTGTGCTCCCCAGGCTGTCAGGCCTTGAGGGTCCTCAGTCAGACCTGAGGGGACAGAGTCCTCATTGAGTGCTGAACCTGGAAACCTCTTCCTGTCTCGAGTCGGGGGCATGGGGTGGCCCCCCAGGTCTGTTCCCTGCTCTCGGGCCTGACGGCCACTCTGAATTTCCCTACCACTCTCCAAGGGTTTGTGGGTCCGCCTTGTTCGGTATCAGCCATGATTCCAGCCGGCCAGGGGCACCGATGGGGCCCACACCAGGTGCCGAGCCCGCCGTGAGTTCAGCAGCGTCTGGGTGGAGGTGTGTTAGGCCTCAGGGGTCCTGCCGCCCAGCCCAGCGGCCCCTGTGAGTGGATGGGAGGTTCCGAGGCCGTCCCAGCACACGAGACCCGCACAGGCTTGAGTGGCCAGGGATCCCCAGGTCATGGAGGTTTGTGCCGTGCCCTGGGAGGCAGGTACGGTTACAAAGCGCAGACGAGGAAGGGAGGGCATGCCGGTGGGGGGCATGCCGGTGGGGGGCACGGCGTGTGCAAAGGGCATGAGGATATCCGGGCTCCAGCGAGGCCCGGGCTGGCAGGGTGGCAAGGACGCTGGGGCCGGTGGTGTAGGCGGAGCACGAGGGTGACCGGTCGAGCCCTGGGAAGCTGTACGTGGCACCGGGCTCGGCTCAGAAGGTTGCGGTTCCCTGAGTGGAAAGTAGGGGCGAGCCCCTTGCAGAGATGCTGAGAGTCTGGAGCGCCCAGGATGCACCCCCACGCCCTGCCCACTCCGCGGCATCCACCGCGGTCCGCCTGCCGCCCGTGCTCTTGCCAGGCCCGGCAGCGGCCTCGTTCCCTGAGTGCTGGCCGGGGGCTCCCCAGACAGCCCTCTTCCCCCACTGGGAACAGCGGGGCCGCCTTTAGCCACCAGCTCACCGAGACTCTGCTCTTTCCTGACACTCCTGAGAGATCAGGGACAAGAGCCTCTGCCGTTCGTGCCGGGGCCGAGGACAGGGTGACAGGGTGGCCCCGCGCGCCCGTCCAGGGAATCGAGTGGTTTAACTCAGTTAACCGCCCTGGCCACCCGTGGGGCAGCTCATATCAGCCTCCCATTTTACAGGGGCGGACACGGGGGCC
>NW_011890669.1:5675-7230 GCF_000151845.1 Pteropus vampyrus
CCGCGGCATCCACCGCGGTCCGCCTGCCGCCCGTGCTCTTGCCAGGCCCGGCAGCGGCCTCGTTCCCTGAGTGCTGGCCGGGGGCTCCCCGGACAGCCCTCTTCCCCCACTGGGAACAGCGGGGCCGCCTTTAGCCACCAGCTCACCGAGACTCCGCTCTTTCCTGACACTCCTGAGAGATCAGGGACAAGAGCCTCTGCCGTTCGTGCCGGGGCCGAGGACAGGGTGACAGGGTGGCAGGGAATCGAGTGGTTTAACTCAGTTAACCGCCCTGGCCACCCGTGGGGCAGCTCATATCAGCCTCCCATTTTACAGGGGCGGACACGGGGGCCCAGAGTGGGCGGAGGACCGCCCCAGGCCTCAACGGGGAGGGGGACCTCATGCAGACTCAGCACCAGGGCCTGGCGCTCGGCAACGGCCTTTCCTGCCCCGTCCTCACCCCACGCCGAGAACGCGTGTCGCCCAGGCGCCTGTTACTGGTCAGGGCAGGGCGTCCTGGCTGTGCAGACGGGGTTCGAGGCTGGCCTGTAACCTGGGGCGCCCTCGCCTCTCCGGGCCTGTTTCCTCCTTCGCAAATTGAGCTGAACGGCTCGTTCCTGCTTCTCCTGAAGCGTGACCCACAAAAGATCCTGGGGTCTCCCGTGCGTGCTGTCCGACCCCATCCTGGGCTGGGCTGGGCCGGGCCTCCCTGCTCCCATCCTGCTGCCTGAAGCCTCCCAGGGTCGCCTGCCCATGAAGGCATCGTCCTGGCCCCCAGGCACCTAGGACTCTGGATAGACACCCGTGGGAGCAGCCCAGCCCGGCGTCCTCACCATGCCAGGGCCTGTGAAAGCCACCGAGAGGGCCCGGGGCCCCGTGTGTCTGTGGCTCGGAGTCGATTGCTTGTGTCTGGCCTCTAACCGCTGGCCATGCCCTGCCAGGCTGTGAGCAGTGCCCAGTCTCCAGGAGGCCGCGTCCCCCGTAACCAGGAGTGAAGGCATCCTGACCCCCACAAAAGGCCGGGCCGACCTTGGCCGCCAGGCCCGACCCGGATGCCCCTTCTCCCTCCTCCTCACGCACCAGCTGCCACCGCCACAGGCGCCGGCCCTGTTTCTCCCCTCCCCGTTACTCTGCCCGGCCCAGAGGCTGGAAACCTGATCACGCAGGACCCCCCCCCAGATGTCCTGGTGGCACTTTAGGCTAACATAGCCTGCCACCACTGGAGTGAGGGACTCTGCCACTTCTCCTGAACAAGCGCACAGCCATTTGGTGGCCCAGTGAGGCAGGGGACCCGGACGGGAGACTCTCCAGGCCAGCAAGGCCCCCCCGCCCCCCCCACAGCTCCGCCCCCGGGCCATGGGGCTTAGGCCAGCCTTGCCCTCCCGGGGGTAGGGCCTCATCCTGGGTGACGGCTTCTCAAGGATGGATGGCAGGAGTGGGAAGCACCAGCAAGGGGTGGCGGCAGAAGCCAGGAGGTCAGGCACGGGGCCGGGGCTCCGCTCTGCGGACTGTCCAGGGTGCGGAGTCGCTCCTTAGGCTGCTTCTCAGTGCGAATTTATTTACTTTCTCTAATTTC
>NW_011890669.1:11000-11513 GCF_000151845.1 Pteropus vampyrus
TCACCGTGTGGGTTAACGAGAACCAGTAAGTCTCCACAACATACTGACAGCAGGACACGTGGTGAGCTGGCCACGGGGAAGCCGGCAGCCACCGCGAGTGTTTAATGTAAAAGTTGGTGTCGATTCGTTCTTTAATTGATGAGAACTGCTAAGTCTTTAAAAAAATGAATGCTTTGTGTCCGGTGATAGCTTTGGGGGTCGATCACGGAGTCCAGGGTGTGCGGTCTGTTCCGTGACGAGTCCATAGGACTTCCCTCGAAAGCAGAAAAAACACACAGCAGGGCCTCTTCGTCCCCTGACCTAGTGGTCGTGGGACCGTGTGTTCAACACGGAGCATCCCTCTGGGTCTCGTTCACTGTTGGGGGCTGGGCCGTCTGCCTGGCAGGGTGGTGACTTCTGCTGCAGGCACGTTGGCATCTCGAGGGCGTGTGAGGGGCCTCAGGACACGTGAATGATCTGGAAGCAGAGATTTGGTCCTGACAAGGTTGCAGAGAGCGTCTGTCCCTGACTTTG
>NW_011890669.1:12671-13023 GCF_000151845.1 Pteropus vampyrus
TGCAGGGCCCTGTCCCCAACCCGAAGCCTCCAGGAGAGGGTCCTTCCTGCCTCTTCCAGGTTCTGGGGCCCCAGGAGTCCCTCGACCGTGGCTGCGACACTCCAGTGTCTGCCTCCGTCTTCACACGGCCTTCCGTGTGTGTCCCGTCTTCTTATAAAGTCACTAGTCATTGGATGTAGGGCCCACCCCAACCTAGGATGACTTTATCTTACCTTAGTGACAGCTGCAGAGACCCTCCTTCCAATAAGGTCCCATTTAGTCACAGATACGGGCAGTTAGGACACCGACATCTCTTTTGGGGAGACCCCACTCACCCCCCTACAACAGCCGTGCCCTGGAGTGGCGATCTCAG
>NW_011890670.1:0-855 GCF_000151845.1 Pteropus vampyrus
TGGAATGTCCTGAGGTTGACGTCTGTGCCGTGGTCAGGTGACCCGTCCAGCTCTGTCCCTTTTGGTCCCTAAGCACCAGCTCTGTCTGGGCCCAGGCCCGCCTTTGCCCCTGTGACCAACCATCTACAGACCTCTCTGTCACCCTGCTCCCCAGCCCCCACGACCTCCTCTGCACGGCCTCCTGCTGGGCCCCCCTCTCCCGACTCTACACGTGGGCGTGGACATGGGCTCACCTGCCTCGCAGGCCTGACAGGCTGGCACCTCTGGGCGTTAGCCCGGCCCTCCCCAGCCCTCCCGGGCATGCCATGCCCGCCTCAGCCCATCCTGGAAGCCTCGCCCTGGCCCTGGAAGCCTCAGCCTGGCCCTGGAAGCCTCAGCCCAGCCTGGAAGCCTCGCCCTGGCCCTGGAAGCCTCAGCCTGGCCCTCCTGCTACCCTCGGGTCCCCTCCTCTCCCTGCCAGCTGGACACAGAGGACCAGCCAGGATGCCGAGGTCCTTGGGGAGTAGTGGCCGGGGCCCCGGCACAATCGCAGGTAGCCAGAGGGGAGTGAGGGGTTCTTCGTCACAGCTGCCGGCCTTCCCCGATGACCAGGGTCCCTGTATCAGTGTCCTGAGCTGCCGTGAGAAAGCTCCACGGATCGGGCAGCTCGAACCTCGGACATTTACTATCCCCAGACCCAGGTGTGGGCGGGCGGTTCCCCCCGAGACCTCTCTCCTTGGCGTGTGGACGGCCGTCCCCTCCCCGTGTCCCGCAGGGTGGTCCTTCTGTGTGTGTCTGAGTCCTGATCTCTGCTTATGAGGACACAGTCACGGTGGACCAGGGCCCACCCCAGGGACCCCATTTCAACAAAGACCC
>NW_011890670.1:3796-5377 GCF_000151845.1 Pteropus vampyrus
CTCCGTGGGCAAGGCTGGGTTCCCCGCGAGCTAGCGGGATGCTGGCCTCGATGCGGGGGCCCGGGGCGGACGCGGCCTGGGGGGCCGGGCCCGCGGCAGAGGTAGGTGGGGTGGGAGGCCTGGCCGAGAAGGTCTGCCCGGCCCCAGGGCACTCAGAGCCCTCACGGGGGCTCGGCTGAGCCCCCTCCTCCCTCCGGCGATGGAGGCCGAGGATGCGGCAGGTGCTGTTCCCTGGGGGGACGTGAGGGGGATGCGGGCCGAGGTCGCATGTGGGTTGCCGGCCACAAAGGGCCACTCGTGCTGCCATAGCTGCCAGAGCTGGACGGAGAAAGCCCGGGGCCTCTCCGGGAGGCAGCTGAGCTGGGCGTCGTGGGGCTGCTGGGGGCCTGGCCTGTGCAGAGTGGAGGGTCCCGGGCTGGCCGGGGCTGGCCGGGGCTGGCGTCCAGGCCCAGCCACGCCTTGGGGATCCGACCACCCAGGGTGTAAGCCCCAGGGAGATGGGAGTGGTCAGACCTGGGCACAGCGGGGAGCGGCCTAGAGCCCCAGGACAGAGTCCCAGCGGCCCAGGGCGGACTGCCACCTGCCCCTGGGCAGCGGAGGGGAGGGGCGGCCACGGGCAGGGCCCCCACAGCCTCGGGGCCGACTTCCGAAGCAGATTCGGACTCTAGCTCTTCTGCTGCCGTGCTGAGGCTTTTAATGTGACAGAGACATGAGGGAACATCTGCAGGGCCTGCAGACGTGCGGGCGGCAGGAGGGGAAGGCTGCCGTCTACCGGCTGAACCCCAGGTGGGGCCCGCACACCTGCGCGGCCGAGTGCGGGGGCTGCTGGGGCCTGGGCGGTGCCGGGCAGCCTGGGCCTGGGCCTGGGCCTGGGCCTGGGTCAGGCTGCGTGTGCTGGGCGGGGCTTCAGGGCACGGCGTGCCTCGCAGGGGACCGGTGGCACCCACTGCCCGGGCCGGGGTCACAAGAACTGAGGAGGCGGGGAGGCCGCGGCCCAGGCCGCGTGCCCAGTGGGGGTCACCGTGTCCTTAGGGGAGGCAGGGTGCTTTGGGCGCCCGGCAGGTGACAGGACAGCTGTGTCCCACTCAGCAATGGCTCCTCATGCCAGCATCTCCCTAACCCCGGCTCGCTGTGCTCCTCGGCCACCTCATGCCCAAAGAAGGCCACGGCCGGAGCCGCCTGGCCGGGCGCCCCTCGCCCCCGCCTCTCTCCTTGGGCCATCCTTGAGCACCCGTCTCAGCTGTCCCTGACGAGGACGGGAGGGGTGGAGGGAAGGGCCCAGGCTGCCTCGGCAGGCCGTCGGGCCGGCCACCGGTGGGGCTGACCCCGAGGTGTCGGTAACTGTCCGGGGGACTGAGGCTGCGCCTGGGTGGGGTCTCGGGCTGCAGAGCCGGCCAGACGCACCTCCGGCCCCCACTCCCGGGCGCCCTGCGGTGAGCCTCCCCTGGTGTGGTTTCGACCTTTCAGAACGAAACTGAGACAGGGTGAGGCGGTTTGTCATTTCACAAGGTGACTGAGGGAGCTGGGAATTTTCCTGTGGAGCGTGTAAAGTCCCCACGACCAGGCAAGGGATGTGTAGCC
>NW_011890670.1:6776-7559 GCF_000151845.1 Pteropus vampyrus
TTTCCCTGGTTTCCAGGTACTGTGGGGCCTGCTGTGAGGAGGGGTCCCCTGCACACGGGCACGTACAGAGGAGGCCGGGCCCGTGGGGGTGTGACCGTGACAGCGGGGGCCTGGGACGGTGCTCGCTGCCCCTGCCGCTCCCCCAGCTGCCGCGGGGGCTCTCGGTGAGGATGGCGAGGGCGGCACCAGCCTCCGCGCCGCCTGCAGGCGGGGCCTCGGACGCTGCTCCTTCACGCCAGGTGTCCGCGCCCCTCCTTCCTCGACCTCCCTGCCCTTTTGCCGGTTTTGCTTCCGAGGTAACCCAAGGCTGCCCCTCCTCCCTCTCCTCCTCCTCTCCCGGGTACCTCCCGTCAGAAAGAAATGGAATTTGGGTCCGCTGGATCCAGCCAGTTATTCCAGAAGAGTCTAGAAAGAAGGCTTCAGCCTTTCTCCTGGTCCCAGCCCCAACCCACAGCCCAGAGCCATCGCCGTATCCACAGCCCTTCCGCCCCGGCCACTCTCCCCTTGCGTGACCGAGGTGCACATAAGACAGACGAGTGCTCAGCCGTTTGGAGGCTGCCTTCCCTGCAAGTCAGAGACATTGCTCTGTCTGGAGTCACCCAGGAGGAACTGAGGCCACCAGCCCTGATCCACGGCCCCCCCGCCCCATGAGCTCTCACCCTTCCTTGCAACTTCCACTGGGATGCTACTCTGTGAGCATAATTTGTGAGCGGGGACAGGTGTGTGTGGTGATGAGGCTGTTTAAACAAGAGGACAGCCCCTACTTAGGTTCTATTGTGACGC
>NW_011890670.1:7609-8403 GCF_000151845.1 Pteropus vampyrus
CTTTCTCCTGGTCCCAGCCCCAACCCACAGCCCAGAGCCATCGCCGTATCCACAGCCCTTCCGCCCCGGCCACTCTCCCCTTGCGTGACCGAGGTACACATAAGACAGACGAGTGCTCAGCCGTTTGGAGGCTGCCTTCCCTGCAAGTCAGAGACATTGCTCTCTCTGGAGTCACCCAGGAGGAACTGAGGCCACCAGCCCTGATCCACTGCCCCCCCGCCCCATGAGCTCTCACCCTTCCTTGCAACTTCCACTGGGATGCTGCTCTGTGAGCATAATTTGTGAGCGGGGACAGGTGTGTGTGGTGATGAGGCTGTTTAAACAAGAGGACAGCCCCTACTTAGGTTCTATTGTGACGCTCAGCCTCCTGGGACATGAGGGTCTTCTCTCTTACCTACTTGGGCCACAATCTTATGAACAATGTCTTAGTCACAAAGACAGAAAAAAGGAAAATAATAGACTCGATGATGGAGAAAAGCGTGAATTAAATGAAAAGTGGATGAAGAAAAGTAGGAAGTAGGAACAAATGGATGGATGGATGGATGGATGGATGGATGGATGGATGGATGAATGAGTGGATAATTGGTGGATGGATGATGGATGGACGAATGGATGGATGGATGCATGGGTAGGGTAGATAACAGGTAGATGAGTGACGGGTGGATGGATGAATGATGGATGGATGGAGAAGTGAGTAGATAGATGGATGGATGAATGAATGAATGAATGAGTGAATGGATGATGGGTGGGTGGATGAATGGGTAGATGGGTAGACAGATGGGTGGGTAGATGGG
>NW_011890671.1:0-5107 GCF_000151845.1 Pteropus vampyrus
CATTTTAAAGAGAAATAACTCTTACGGACCTGCTTTTGTAAATCTCTGTAACAATTTCAACAGGCTCTATCTTAGAATGGCAGGCAGCCAACAGATATGCATTGAGCACTGGCTTGTTAGGCCTTTGGCTAGACGCAGAGAGGTTGGTGCAGGCTGGGAGAGAGTGAGGAATGGAGGTGGAAGAAAGAATTGGGGTGGGAGGGGGCTAGAATCCAGTCCACGCTCCAATCACTGTAGGGGTGCCTTTTTCAAAGTGGAGGCTTTTTCTAAATCACACAAATGAGCTTCATAGGCTAATAGGAGTCCAGCCAGGAGGGGGTTGGGGGGAGAGGCAGGATAGTTTATGATCTAACCCGAGAGCCAAGCCAGATGCTTAAAAAGAGTGGGGTTACATTGGAATAAAGACATGCCAAAGATGTTACCAAGGGTGGACACCAAGTGCCAACTGTCGGTGAAAACAAAGGTGGAGAGGTGACTGCGAGCTGGGGAAATGTGGAAACTTTATGGGGAAGATGATGATTTGGAAAGAATGCAGTCCTAGCTGAAAGGAGGGAAACAGTCCCATCTCCTGGCAGGGCCCTCGAGTCCTATCCAGTGCCTGGGCAAGGAGCCTCGAGTCCTTTGGAAGTTGGTAGACTATAAGACGTTAGCCATCCATTACAAAGGAGAAAACAATAGGCAGTAGAGAGGATAAGAGCATGCTTCTGAGCTGCAGTAGCTGAGTGAATGTGGGCAAAGCTGCTGCTCGTTTCTGGACTTCAACACCAGTAGCACCTTCCTCCCAGACTTGGTAGAAGGATTGAGAATATTACCTACAAAGTGCTTTGAACAGTGCTTAGCATACAGTAAGTGCTCAATAAGTGTTAGCTATTATTATGATCACACAGGCATATAAATAATATGCACGTGTGTACAGTTGCTCATATGTACCCATATGCACACACACATACAATGCTTGTTGTGATCTACAAGTAGTATGAGCACCCATAGACTGAGAGTTGTTATACTCTAAAAGACACCATGAAAAGTTAGGGAAAGACTTGACCTTCATGTGTTGCTGCTGTTTCTACATGGTTTACCACTTTGGGATAACATTTAGAGGAAAATATTGTGGTGAAAATGGTGCTGTTTGGGATTGACCTTGGTTCCCTGGATTTAGACACTGGAACACAGTGTCCAAGAAGCCAAGGCCTGTTTGGATTCCTCACGTCATGGCATAGAAGCAAAGCTCCTGTTGGCTACCAACCCAAGAGCCAACAGTCTTTTGAGCAACACTCTTCCCAGAGGTGCTTATGGTCCAGGCCCTGGGGGGGTCACAGGAGACCAGTTTCATTGCTAAGGGAAATTTCCAGAGTGGCTCACCTCACACTTGCAGAGTTACCACCTGCTCTGACCTGCACTGAATTGAAAGGCACACGGAAGCTCCAAAGCGTAGTAAGTTGGAGCCATCAACCCGAGTTCTACACTTAGTGAAATCGGGACTCTTGGGCAAGTTACTTAATCTCTCCAAGCCTCGTCTAGAAAATGAATATAAGAATAAAACCTTCATGGGACTGGTTGTGAGGTATAGCTCTAATAAGGAAAAGCATTAAAAAAAAAAAAGGCAGCTGTTACAGTTATTAATAGCTGCGACCACTGTAGTATTTATGCTGCAGGCAGGGAGAAGGGGTGGCTGCTGCTGAAAGCACACTTGAAACTCACATATAATTAAGGTGACCATAAGTGTATTGTCCAAACCAGGGCACTTTTGAGAGTAAAGGGCATGTTGTTAATAATGGTGCCGGGGCAACAGGCACAAAATGGGACCGTCCTGAGTAAGCCAGTCCATGATTCTCCACCCATTGCCCATTGCTCGTCTTCAAAGTTAAGTTATCTGATCACGCCTCTTTTATCAAAAAAAAGTTCTTGCGAAATACTTTTCTCCTTGATGTCTTTGTCTTTTAAACAGAATCCATTTTACCATTAAAGTTAACTATCACTTATTGGGGAATAAATATGTGTTAGCCACTGCACTTGGTACTTTAAAGAAACGAGATCTGAAACTTTTAGCTACCATAGAAAGTAGGTGCCACCTCCATTACACAGCTATGGAACCTGAGGTTCGGGGAGGTTAAGTAACTTTCCCAACCAAGGTTACAAGCCTACTAGATGATATATTGGGAATATATCACATAGGCTAAAGCCTATGACCTTTACTGGATCAAAATGTTTAGAGGTGAGCCCAGAATGATTTATGAGGGGCTCTCACTCCCGCCCCTCACCTGCTGGGCTTATGGGGTGGTACCAAAGCATGCATCTTCCTCCTGTGTATACACCAATTCCCAAACCCTCAGGTCAGAGAACAGGGCTAAATAACCATTGGTTACTGTTCTCTGATTTTCATAGAAATGGGAACTTCATAAATATGTTATTAAACCTGCTCCTGGTTTCTTTGTAAATGGAATCTCATATAGTTTTCATAAGACCTTAAAGATTCTGTAGCTAAGCTAGTAGTAGATTTTATCCTTATTTTTTTTCCATTTTAAATATTCCCAGGGTGGGGGGTGGAGAGCAGTATCTCTAAACTTGATGCTCTTTATTGACAAGCTGTATAGAGATGCCTCTTTCAAGAATGCTCACTCTTGATTCTGCAATGGCAATACAGATATACTGCCTTAAGAACCCAATAAGTACCTGTTGGTGGAAAACATGAACTCTGAATGTCTGGTTCCATGTGAGAAAAGCTAGGGCTCTTATAAAACTGGGGAATGATACTCGAAATTCAACTGAACTATTTGGGCAACTTTATCATTTCTGGGGCCATAATTCTCAGGGGGGATGGTTCTGTGGTATAAGAAAATAAATGCTTCCTGCTGCACTGGCCTGAGTGTAAAAAGAGCTCTTTGGCAAACACACTGCTCATCCGTCGTCACAGAGCCTGTCGCCTCCAGGGTGCTAGTTCAGAAGTAATCTCGGTACCTACACCATTTCCTAGCAAGTAGGTTTCCTCTGCACCTGCTGGCTGATTTCTCAGGACCGTTTATGATAGCTTCCATGCAGAACTTGGGATCAATAGCAGGCATGTCACAACTTATGTCTCAACTAAACTTGAGCCTCAACGATGGTTACCATCCGGGGGGTTAAGGGCTTCCAAACTTCCAATAGTGGCACTGGTGCCAGTCCTCAGGAGTGAGGACACAAGGAAGCCTCCATCTTCACTCACCTATAAGCATAGCAAACTGAAAATGAAATCTAATTTCTAATATTCTGTTGAGTAAAGATGCCTTTGAGTAAAGATTACTTTAACTGAGTCATTATGAAGACAAGGGTTCTTCTTTGTGTCCCGTGCCATAAATACCTTTAATGAAAAATGGTGAAGGTCATTTCAGGTGAGCCTACCTGTACATGGGGTTAGTTTCTCACCTCATGTCACTGACAGGTCAAGAAACCATGTGGGCATTTATAGCCCAGCTGTTCCAAATAGCCTTGGCACAAGTAACATCTGCTCCAAATTACTGGAATCATGTCTGCCTAATTTGGAAAGAGGGAGTTTTCCCACTTTTGATAAAAACATTGTCTTCTTAACCATCAAAGTCTTTTTACATACTATACTGTTCTCTCCCCCTAGAGTAAGTCGCCCCTTTGCTGTTCCTTCTCCTGGAAAATATCTACTGTTTTTAGTACTCAGCTTAAAGGGATACCTAACCTCAATTGGAAGAGGTTTTCTGTTACACACTCCCATAGGATCTCGTATGCTCCCTTATATATACCTTATCTCACTTTTATACTTACTAGTTCAAGGCCTGCCTTCACTACTGGGTCATGAGCTCCAGGGACAGGGCCTGTTGGCCATGTTCCTCCTGTGCCCATCACCTGGCATGGTATCTAGCACAGAAGGCCCTCAGCGAAAGAGTGGAGTTCCTTGGTCCACCGGCTATGGCAGTTCATGGCCTTCCATGGCCCCCCGGAATGCTTCCCTGAGGCTGGAGGTGCTCTTTCTTTTTTTCAAGGATTTTGCTTTCAATTTCAAGGACTATTCACTTCTGCTTTGCTCCTAAACTCCAGGAGACTTACAAGGAGCCTCAGGCAAAATTATGCCTGCCATTTGTATTATATCACTTTACAGTTTATATAAATATTACACCTAAGTTATCGTAAGGCAAAGAAGGTTCTATTATCTCCATTTTACTGACCAGGAAACTGAAGGCTCAGATTGACATAGCAACTTGCTGCGTGTAGTCACACATTATGGGACAGAGCTGCAAAGTAAATTAATCCTCACTGTGATACAACTACATTAACAATGTCGTAAAGACTATAGCAAAGCTGATTATGTCTTACTTCCAAGTTCCAGTTGTTCACAGATCATTCAGAGCCTTTTTCAAACTTTCTATTAATCACTTATTAAGAATTCACCCATTGCCTCTTTGGCAATGGGTGAATTCTTAATAGTTACCCTGAAGTTACCCCACCTTCTAAAATTTTGGTTATTTTATTGGAATTCTCATGCCTGGTCAAAATCTCCCATGTTCTCTATTCTACCCATTCTCTGAGGAGCCGTTTTTATGTGCTTGCCTTTCCCCTTGTTTCTCTTTCCTCCAGCTGGGTCACTGACCTCCACATTTAATCTATATTTGCTCTTCTGGGTCTCCAAGTGTATCTCTTATCATTATCCCCGAAGCCTCCTATGTTTACCATATCTAACTCTGGAGTGCTCTGTAAGTAAGGAAGGTCTAGAGCGCCTCTGATATCAGCGATACTGCTTTATCACAGGGTCTTTTCTCATAGTTGCATGACTGATAAGCAACTACTACATCAAACATTTAAACACAACCAAACACGTGTCTCTCCTGTGCAGCCTAACCACTCATTTCAGTAATATCACCAAAACACCACCAGAGCCCCGGCTTTAGAATTGCTTTCAGAAATCCGCGACCTCTTATTCTTAATATCCTTAGTAAACGTCTGGTTCAAGGTGATAAATGAAGCACATGCTACAGCCTCGTTGCTACCCCAAATCTCCAGAATTGATAGAAAAGATATTTTTAAAACTGAACTATAAAACAAGAAGGGGAGTCCTCCTTGGGCCAGAAATTCTGGAAGTACAAAAACTTGATGGAATCAACCT
>NW_011890671.1:7137-9505 GCF_000151845.1 Pteropus vampyrus
AGTTCTTCAAGGCTCATTAGTTCTAAAGATGCTTGCCTCCACTGTTAACACATATACATAAACATTTTATCTAGCAGAATTTTCTATTTTCTCAAAACTTCCTCTTGTTTCCTTATATGGGAGTACACGTAGGTCAGTTTCCTAGTATAGAACAAGCTAAAAGCAAGGGGATCACTTAAGAGAAAACTGCCTCTCCTATATCTTCCCTCAGCATCCCCACCCCTACTTACAGTTCCAACAGTAAATAGCCATGTTTCCCAACATGACTCCAGCTTCTTTAGTCTCATTATCCTCTGCCATCTTACTCATAAGAATGAATCCTTACTCATTTCTACCTCCTTCCTCGTTCCTGCCTCCACACACTTACAAAGCTCCTCCTCTACTCACCATCAAAACCTCAACCACATTTCAAGGCCCAGAAAAGTCCCATACATCACACAAAGCCTTCTTTGGCCATATCTCAATGCTAATATGTCTTTGTACTTGTCAACAGTACCATGCTTACTAGTTTTTTTCTCCTACTAGACTACAGGTTCCCATAGAGCTGAGAGAGTGCCAAACATTTCTTTTGTGCCCTCCAAAGAACTGCTCCAGACATCTGTTAAAATGAAAATATCCCTAGGAAGAAGAACAAGTTGAAAATTATCCCTGGAGACTAATTATTTTGGTGAGACGATTTCCTCTGACTGGGGAAAAGAAAGTGGGTAGATAGAAAATGTGGGAAAATGACACAGAAAAGGAAGTGGAGATGAGGAGGGGAACTGGAGGCAAAATCAATTATTCCACAATTCTGTGTAGGCCACCTCAGCTTCTCTCACATGAAGAGGGGTCATAGAATCACTGACGTCCAGGCCACCAAAGTTGCTTAGAGTGCCTAAGAGAGGTGCGGTGACCTGCCCAAAAGTGCACAGTCTATGGTGGCCCCCAAGGACATTACTGCAGTCCAGAGACTCTGCTTCTTTCAGCTATTCCCAGGACTGTCTCCTACTATGTATGCTCTTGTTGGAGACTGAAGTCTAATGACAACTACTTGTATCGAACTCTTCTGCGTGCTAGTGTTAGAGGACAGAAAGTCGTACACCCAACGTTAGCAGAGCCAAACACTAGACACTGAGAATTGCAGTGGAGAAATATTGGCTTTTTTTATTGATGAATGGCACCATCCAGGAGAATGGCTACAGATTATATAGAGCAGATCACAAGACACTGTGGATTAGCGGTTTTGGGTCATGCTGGGAGTTGATCGATGAGGGGTGAGGTAAGGGTAATGAATCGTATCTTCGGATCTTGAGGACAGTTCTGAGGTCTTTTCTGGAGTCCCTCCATCAGGTCTCACGGTAAAGTAGCCAGCGGATTGTCCCACCTTAGAGCTCAGGAACTGAAACATAACTTAGGCCAAGGTGCTATCTTTAGCTTGCCAGAGGTCCGGACCTTGTGACCACTAGTCAGGTCTAGGCTACTATCTTTTGCTGCCTCGGAGGTTTCTGATTATCCAGGAGAAAGACTGGGTCTCTGAGGTGTATATATGTAGATAGAGAGAGGAATATGATTTCTAGAGCTAGGATTTAAAAGTATATCAAAAGTAATCAAAGCCGTGAGGACCCTCAGTTTCACTGGATACTCTGATAAGGCCCCAATATGCTTTATCTCTTTTCTTACTCATTTTTTTCTGATGAAGAGACTGAGGCAGAGCTGTAGCACCACCTCACGGTGATAGGGGTCCATCTGAACCCAAGAAGGCAGACGGCACGGGGAGAGGTGCAGCTTAGGATTTCCCTTGTCAGTTCTTTTCTCATTCTCTCTCAACCTGCAAGGTCTTTCCCTCAACTTGATACCTTGTAAAATAATGTTTCTACGTCAAGGCCTGCTTATTAAGCCATATTCGACTTTCCCAGGATAATCACTTTCTCCTCTCTTCCCATGGTTGTTTATGCCTCTGGCTGAGCACTTGTAATTTGACTTATATTAATAGTAATGTGGCTGGTTCTGTCTTGTCAAAATTAACTCCTTGAGGGAGAGGACCTCATTTTGTTCATTGCTATATTCCTAGAGCCTAGAACAGTTGCTAGGACACTGTAGATATTAAATTTTTGGAGTGAACACAGTATTCTGCATGTGCCTGTGCTCTCAAATGAGATGGGACCCTCCATGGCAGAAGCCCAGAGATCCCATGAGCTTTCGTGGGATGCCCACTGAAGGATAAGGCGTAGCCATGAACAGTGTCAGTGCGAGGTGTGCCACAAATGTGATTTCAGGGTATCAAACATGCCCCTCACGCTCCCCTTAAATCTTTCTCATTGGTTCCATTAGCTGCATCAGCTACCACCTTATCATTAAACCTGCACTCATATTTGGGGTCAAGGTGAAA
>NW_011890671.1:13185-15125 GCF_000151845.1 Pteropus vampyrus
TGAAAAGCAAAGTGATGGGAAACATCTTAGGGGAGTGACTGCTGCTGCAGGGATGATAGCCAGCCTTGCCCTTTTTGCCTCCGCCATAAGACAGGCTCAACTGGCTAGTGAGAAAAAGTGTGATTTGGATGTCAGGCAGCCCCTGTACGATAGGATTTGAGGGCCCCATGGTGGACCTCTGGTCCCACCATCCTTCTCACCTCTACCCCTTGTCTCGTGGCCTGAAAGGCCTTTAATGATCAAGATCTAGAGGGCTTTTCATGTGGTCACTGCTGACTATATTTTAAAACAAACTCTCCTGGGAGAGAATATCAGATATAGCCCATTGATTAAGTATCTGAGGGACGACAGGGCACCCTTAGAGGGGCAAAGGTGAAAGGTGAGGCAAATGGGCAGCCAGGCCTGCTGGTGGTTGGCCAGTAAGCTGCTATGAAGAAAGGAGTGTTTCCACGAACATGCATTGAAGTCATGGGACCACGAAGATGAGTACAAAAGTGCCAGCCCCTGCCCGATGCCCAAGAGCTTTGCATCTGCTTACTCATGTGAATGTGAGTTTGTACATATACCAGGGAGGGAAACTTGCCTTTCATGCACTGTCAATAGTTTTCCCTACACAGTTGGAATGCTAGTGGCTGAGGTCTTCTACTGGTGTCCTAAAGGGAAGTCCAGGCCAGCCACACACGTTATCCTTCCAGATTTTCCGTTGGTTCTTATTGTACCTCTCCTGCGTCAGAACAAGAATTTTCCAGTGACTCACTTGGGAGCTTGCTAAGAAGAATGATTAGGGACTTCTGGTGTCATGACCCCAGTTCCAGGGTACAGAAATCGGATTGCAGAATGCATACATGGTAAACCTTTGCACTTTTAAGTGGCCATTGACAAGTGACCTTCCCTGGATCTCACGTGGTTGGTTTATTTTTCAAGAGGAGCTATAAGATCCTGGAGTGGCTTTCCAGTTCTCACAGCCCATGTTTCCTCAGTGTAGAAGTTCATGGGCAGTTCTGCCTATCATCCTAGAGTCCTGGCTTACAGCACCTTCCTCAGAACCTGCCTTGTGTGCTCATGTCTGAATGTATCACCTTGCTCAGATAGGGCCTCTTAATGTTTAATGAAACTCTCCAGGTAAAAGAGCGCTCAGGGAAGGGAGATACAGACCTCGGTGGGAGATCTGTGGAGCAGAACTAGCTGAGGTGAGTAGATATGAGAACAGGTGTGATGTCTGTGGTCAGTGAAGAGTCAGAATGTGGGTGGAGAGAGCCAAGGAAAAAGGCTGGATAAGGATGAATTTGGAAGCCTTATAGCTGGAAGCAAAGAAGATTTTTTAGCAGGGGATGTGAAAAAAGCTGAGTTGAAAAACTATCTGGCGGCAGTGTGCAGAACCAACTGAAATGGAAGGCCTGAGGGCAGGGGCTCAGGGAGGTTACAATAGGGAATGAAATCTGGACAAAGGTGGAAACTGGGCAAACACTCAACAGGATTATAGCGACCTTGTACAAAGGTCTGGATGCTGTTCTAGGAGTAAGATACAGGTGTGAAGGAGACAGACACATATCCCTGGCTTTGGGGAACTTTCCTTTAGGAGAGGAAACAGGAGGGAGATAACTCTTAAGAATTAATGGCCATTTATTCTGTGAGAGATTTGAGGAAACTTACAAAAATACATCCGACTCAGAAGGAGAAATATAGATTTTATTTGTTGTCCTGACATCTCCTTAGCAAAAAACAGTAAGTACATATGGCTGATCTTATAAAGTCACTCAGAGTTAGCTTATGGACTGGCACCAAAGCATGACTAGGCAAAGGCAGTTGCAGAAAGGACACAACTAGATCCAAGTGTACAACTCATTGGGTCATGGCAATTGATTCAGATACTAAGTAAAGGCTGCAAATCTGGCCCATGAAGAGATGTTTTGTTTGGCATCATGCCTGATATTTTGAGA
>NW_011890671.1:18525-18942 GCF_000151845.1 Pteropus vampyrus
CTTCCCAGGACAGGACACTCTCTCTCCTTCCCTTGGGGAACTGTTCAATAAGTGTTATACCTTCCCTTCTTTAACACTGTCT
Source organism: Pteropus vampyrus (assembly GCF_000151845.1). Taxonomy (NCBI): domain Eukaryota; kingdom Metazoa; phylum Chordata; class Mammalia; order Chiroptera; family Pteropodidae; genus Pteropus; species Pteropus vampyrus. The sequence continues at coordinate 18,608 of NW_011890671.1, forward strand.
GTGAGCCCCTGGGTTCTGAGGTCACGTCTGTCTTGGTCCTAGCAGCAGCTGAAGAGGAAGCCCTCTGTGGGGGTCCCAAATCAGAAGATGCAGCGGGGAGAACCAAGGTGGCTGGGTCTCATTTCTAGGGTGTTGGGAAGGCCTCATAAAGAGGGACAAAAGAGATGTGCTAGAAATAATGGGAGGGAAGGCTTGGCACTCAGGGTAGTTGGGTTGTCTTCCTGCTGGACAGGTTGTCTTCTTACTTCAAGGTAGGGTTTGGTAGGGTCTGGCCAGGCTGGGCAGCATTTCTGCAAGGCTAGGGCCTCACTCTCCACTCTGCCGAGGGTCAGGGC
>NW_011890672.1:0-3179 GCF_000151845.1 Pteropus vampyrus
GCCTGTCGTAACAGGCTCGCAAACGGCAGGAGGTGAGACGCGGCCCACACAGATGCTGAGCTCCGCCGCAGGCTCGTTCTCTCGGCGACGCGAGCGGTTCCCAGGCTCTCAGCAGCCATGAGCAGTGCGCTCTGTGACTGGGGAATTCTAAAATGAAACTGTCGTCCTTCAGATCGAATAAAGTCAGCTTTGCAGACACCCCGCTGCATTGTCCTCGTTCCCATTCTATCACGGACCAGGAAAAGCAGCATCAAAGCTCGGCACGGACGTTTCCTGAACGTCTACGTTTCTGACCTCCACTGACAAGTTCTTAAAGCATGAACCGAGCCCCTGGTCTCATGTGACACAGCCACATGTAGGCTTCGATGCTGTGCCGCAGCTTCAGCACTGAATTCACACGGTTACCACATGACTTTTCCGGGTGCAGATTGAGAGAATCCCCGAAGGCGAGCATGAACTAGCTGCCTTTCCTCCTCGACCTTGTTCTCATGGCAGTCAGAAATATTCCCACGTGCTCTCACGTCCAGCCACGACAGCGTGTTCCCATGGGGGCAGAGTGGGAGTCAGAGCAGAGATCCGGCGAGGTCGCCTGTAATTTCCACCGGTAGAGAACCCTTTCTTAAAGGACGAGCTCAGTGGGAGGTGTTCATTCTTCCAGGTGCTGGTGACAGCAGGGAGCAGAACAGGCCTCCTGCTCCTGGAGATGACACGCTGGTGACGTCGGGAAGGCACGTGGCTCAGTTTAGATAGTGATAACTGCTCGGGAGACGTGAAACGGGATAGCGTGACCTTGGCGGTTAGAATAAAACTTGTTATTCCTGGAGTGCGAGGTGAGGACGGACCACGGCAGACTCCGGGATGATGTGTCTGGGAGCCGAGGAGACACATCTGGGTGACTCCACATAGGAACCACAGTAATAGTAGCAAACAGTTCTAGGCACAGTTCTAAATGCTTTACATCCGTGCTGCCCAGTATGGTGGCCCCTCACCACGTGGGGCTATTTACATTTTAATTGATTCAAATTAAATAAAATGAAAAATTTGGTTTCTCAGACAAACCAGCTACATTTCAAGTGCTCAGTGTGGCTAGTGGCTACTTCATTAGCAGAAGAATAGAATATCCCATCATTGAAGTAAGTTCCATTGGGTAAACTCATTTTCAGTCTTCACTACAACCCTAACAAAGCAGGTACAATTTTCCCATTTTACAGAAAAAGTGAGGCACAGGGAGTGAGGTACACGTGACTTGCCCGACGCTGGACCCAGAGCCTGAGGGTCAATCCCAGCCCTGCTATCTCGCTGTAGCTCATGTGAATGCAGCTCATCCGTATGGTCCACGTTCGACTGGACTGCAGCCGACGGAGAAGGCCGCGCTTCCGCAGAATCTTGTCACTGGATGCCTTAAGATTCAGCTGAAAGCCTGAGCCAAAGCTTGGATCTTTTCTGATGGAAAGTGTAGGCCGCGTTAGCACAGTTTCCCCCTCAAAAAGAGAAGGGAAGAGGGAGCTACCGAGCACCAGGAAAAGACCAAGTCTGTGTGCGATCCCAACAAGGCCAACAGGCTAAGCTCTCTGCGCCTCAGTTTCCCAGTGTGTCAAGTCGGGCAGACAGTGTCTACCCCTTCGGGCTGATGCGAGGATCTGATAAGGCACGGAAGGCACTCGGCATAGCACCTAGCACGCAGCACGCTGGGTCAGTGGCGACCGTGTCATTGTCACAGCAGCGTTGCTGCTCCGTTCTGTAATGGCCACACGGAGATGGAACGTTCCAGAGCACAGTGAACAACCGGAACCGGCACCTCCCAGAGCTGCCATAAGACCTTCTGGTTGCAAACACCACAGGCTGTGAACCCTGACAAGCACTTCGGGATGGGTGCAGAGGGCCTTGGAAAGAGATGGGCATTTAGCACCTGCACTTGGCAGTGATAAACCTAGGCAAGTGTCTTCCTCCTCTGAGCTTTTAGTTCCTTAAAAAATGGGCATAATCATACCTATCTTGCATGATTGTTTCAAAACTCGATTATCTCGGAGCCTGGCACAGACACTTGGTAATCATAGGCACGATTAACGATTTTTATGAATGATATCTAGCTCTTCATGATTAAAAACTGCTTGTGAGTCTTTTCTTGCCCAGATGCCGTAGACTGACCCAGAGGCTGCGTTAGGGCAGAGCTGGGAGCGACGGGGCAGATTATCGTCCCTGGCAGTGGTGACACGAGCCCAAAAAGCATCGTGTGGCGTGCCCGTCTCTCCTGTTCCACTGAGATCGAAAGTACTGCACACTCCCCCCCAACCAGCAAGGAGAGCGTCCGCCCCGTGTGGGCCGAGGTGACCATCCTGCCGTTACAAAACCTGGGAAGAGAAATTCCGCAGGCTGCCAGCTGACCAAGACTTCACAGAGTCAGACCGGCCAGAAGGAGCCGGAACACCCACCCTAAGGATTGGGGGCTTCAAATGGAAAATCTGGGCCTTCTAAGCCAAGATGGCTGCGGTGCCCACATGGGGTGTATCGGGTGCTTGTTATAAAACACATCTAAATAAAAGTGGGCCCTGAGTGTCACAAACCAAGGATCATAATGCCGTCGCGAGAGAGCGAGGTCACGGAAGAGGAAAACAGAGGCAGTGTACAAATGGAAAACGTGACCGAAGTGCAGATAAAAACAGTGACCTTTCCCCAGGAAAGGTTAGAACATGAAGGCTGAATTGCATTCCAGTCTTCGAAAACTCCTGAGTAGAAAATACAGCTGTTCACATCGCCCAGCTTCTCTCCCTCAGCTGACCGATAATCCGTGGAATACACTCGTCCTATCTCTCACTGTACTTTTCTTGGCTTGTTTTCATTGCTTTCCGCTGGGTAATGTATCAATGGCTCATTTATCTAGTATCCAGATTTGGTTGCCAGGACAGGCTCTCTCAAACGACACGCGTAGCATCCACGTGTCTTGCCTCATTCTCACACTTAGCAGCTTCATCTGGATCTCGACATTGCTCGTCCATTTTAAATGACAGACCTTAATGGATCAGTATTTGGTGGGGAGTTTTTCTGAAGAACTGGAATATAGGATTCTGGGAATTCTCTCATTTCCTGACCTAATAAAGCATCATTGTGAGTGGAAAGAACTTTATGGGAGTCAGCCTGAAATATCAGTAAAATGTGCCTGATCTGTTCTGCACAGCACA
>NW_011890672.1:3229-5450 GCF_000151845.1 Pteropus vampyrus
CATTCTATCACGGACCAGGAAAAGCAGCATCAAAGCTCGGCACGGACGTTTCCTGAACGTCTACGTTTCTGACCTCCACTGACAAGTTCTTAAAGCATGAACCGAGCCCCTGGTCTCATGTGACACAGCCACATGTAGGCTTCGATGCTGTGCCGCAGCTTCAGCACTGAATTCACACGGTTACCACATGACTTTTCCGGGTGCAGATTGAGAGAATCCCCGAAGGCGAGCATGAACTAGCTGCCTTCCCTCCTCGACCTTGTTCTCATGGCAGTCAGAAATATTCCCACGTCCTCTCACGTCCAGCCACGACAGCGTGTTCCCATGGGGGCAGAGTGGGAGTCAGAGCAGAGATCCGGCGAGGTCGCCTCTAATTTCCACCGGTAGAGAACCCTTTCTTAAAGGACCAGCTCAGTGGGAGGCGTTCATTCTTCCAGGTGCTGGTGACAGCAGGGAGCAGAACAGGCCTCCTGCTCCTGGAGATGACACGCTGGTGACGTCGGGAAGGCACGTGGCTCAGTTTAGATAGTGATAACTGCTCGGGAGACGTGAAACGGGATAGCGTGACCTTGGCGGTTAGAATAAAACTTGTTATTCCTGGAGTGCGAGGTGAGGACGGACCACGGCAGACTCCGGGATGATGTGTCTGGGAGCCGAGGAGACACATCTGGGTGACTCCACATAGGAACCACAGTAATAGTAGCAAACAGTTCTAGGCACAGTTCTAAATGCTTTACATCCGTGCTGCCCAGTATGGTGGCCCCTCACCACGTGGGGCTATTTACATTTTAATTGATTCAAATTAAATAAAATGAAAAATTTGGTTTCTCAGACAAACCAGCTACATTTCAAGTGCTCAGTGTGGCTAGTGGCTACTTCATTAGCAGAAGAATAGAATATCCCATCATCGAAGTAAGTTCCATTGGGTAAACTCATTTTCAGTCTTCACTACAACCCTAACAAAGCAGGTACAATTTTCCCATTTTACAGAAAAAGTGAGGCACAGGGAGTGAGGTACACGTGACTTGCCCGACGCTGGACCCAGAGCCTGAGGGTCAATCCCAGCCCTGCTATCTCGCTGTAGCTCATGTGAATGCAGCTCATCCGTATGGTCCACTTTCGACTGGACTGCAGCCGACGGAGAAGGCCGCGCTTCCGCAGAATCTTGTCACTGGATGCCTTAAGATTCAGCTGAAAGCCTGAGCCAAAGCTTGGATCTTTTCTGATGGAAAGTGTAGGCCGCGTTAGCACAGTTTCCCCCTCAAAAAGAGAAGGGAAGAGGGAGCTACCGAGCACCAGGAAAAGACCAAGTCTGTGTGCGATCCCAACAAGGCCAACAGGCTAAGCTCTCTGCGCCTCAGTTTCCCAGTGTGTCAAGTCGGGCAGACAGTGTCTACCCCTTCGGGCTGATGCGAGGATCTGATAAGGCACGGAAGGCACTCGGCATAGCACCTAGCACGCAGCACGCTGGGTCAGTGGCGACCGTGTCATTGTCACAGCAGCGTTGCTGCTCCGTTCTGTAATGGCCACACGGAGATGGAACGTTCCAGAGCACAGTGAACAACCGGAACCGGCACCTCCCAGAGCTGCCATAAGACCTTCTGGTTGCAAACACCACAGGCTGTGAACCCTGACAAGCACTTCGGGATGGGTGCAGAGGGCCTTGGAAAGAGATGGGCATTTAGCACCTGCACTTGGCAGTGATAAACCTAGGCAAGTGTCTTCCTCCTCTGAGCTTTTAGTTCCTTAAAAAATGGGCATAATCATACCTATCTTGCATGATTGTTTCAAAACTCGATTATCTCGGAGCCTGGCACAGACACTTGGTAATCATAGGCACGATTAACGATTTTTATGAATGATATCTAGCTCTTCATGATTAAAAACTGCTTGTGAGTCTTTTCTTGCCCAGATGCCGTAGACTGACCCAGAGGCTGCGTTAGGGCAGAGCTGGGAGCGACGGGGCAGATTATCGTCCCTGGCAGTGGTGACACGAGCCCAAAAAGCATCGTGTGGCGTGCCCGTCTCTCCTGTTCCACTGAGATCGAAAGTACTGCACACTCCCCCCCAACCAGCAAGGAGAGCGTCCGCCCCGTGTGGGCCGAGGTGACCATCCTGCCGTTACAAAACCTGGGAAGAGAAATTCCGCAGGCTGCCAGCTGACCAAGACTTCACAGAGTCAGACCGGCCAGAAGGAGCCGGAACACCCACCCTAAGGATT
>NW_011890672.1:8460-10798 GCF_000151845.1 Pteropus vampyrus
AGTGCTCGCTGTGATTAGTTTCTGTATGTCGTGGGGACACTAAATTGTTGCTTTTGTAAAAACTGCCTTCCCGTTAATTCTTCTTGGTTCCGGTAAAGCAGTCACAACCCTAGCAACCCGAGACTGCCTTGGAACAATATAATTAAAACATGATGCTGCTTTGCTGGCGGAGAGTTAGTGATTATCTTTTTAAAGAGAAATCGCTTTATAATTTTTTTCCAACTATAAATATGTGTTCATCAAAGCTTTAGGTCGTACCGAAATAGAATTTTTAAAAAGTAAAGAAATCGCCCACCATTCCCCATCTCAGATCAATGCTTTTAACACTTTGTTATATGCCTTCTAGATTTTTTATTTATTTGTATATTAAAAAGTGTGCTCTTTTGCTTTGTAATGGTGGACCTTCTTACCAAATGATTGCTGAATGCTTCCGCTTTCTTGAAGTGACATCCTTTTTCTTGGTGCCCTAACTCGCGGCGGTTCTCAGATAACACACTAGTTGAATTTCTTAAATACATGTACACATAGAAATTGTAGGGTCCTGCAGCTTTAAACGGTTTCTTTATCCAGGAGAGTCGTGAGTCTAGCATAACGTCAGTGTTCGTTTTCAGAGACGGTAAATTTCCTTTCTTCTAAAAGCAAGTTATTTTAGATTGAGAGTTGATGGCCTAATTAGCCTTGGACCTTTTTAGCTTCTCGTAAAGTACTATAGATTGTTTCAGAGCAAGAAGTAGGTTTTACTGTCCCTCAGGGCACCTTGTTCTGCCTCACTTCCCTGGCTGGCTCCTCTCCAGCGAAAATGGAAGACATAGGCCTGCAGAAAATGCTTCGGTTTGCTTTTATGTTTCCCTCTTTGGGAGTGACTGGAATATCCACTAGCTCATTTCCACCCTTAGGCGACGTTCAGGAAGTACCCTCGTGTAGGACGGAGTAAGCAACGTGGACGTATGTCACATAACTCTTGACCAGTATTTACCTGAAATAATATAGCTAACAGTTATTGAGCACTTACTGAATGCCGGATACCACGAGTGATTGCATTTAGCACTTAAAACAACCCTGTGAGTTAGATATTACGATTTAGATGACAAGATTTAACCTCAAACGTAGTCTGACACCTCAGGGGTGTCCGTTCTGCGCTCTCTTACCCCACCGTGCTGAGAACATCTTTGAGGCCCCACGTCTCAGCTCGACGTGAGGGTGCGTTGGCACAGCGGACCTGAAGGGCTCTCCTCGCTCGGCGTTTTCCGAGCCCGTGAGTCTGCTCGGCAAACCGCCTCCCCCCGGGAGTCACCCGTTCTCTTACGGTTCATCACCACACCTGCTGCCGGCCTTTTCTCGATGGCAGTGCTTCAGCGGTGGGACGCCAGAGCAGCACAGAGGGGTCCCACGAGAAAGCCACAGAGGTCCTCGCGCACACGCTGTCCAGCGCCCGGCAGTGCCCGTCGGGCCGGCCGAAGGCGCGCAGAGGGCCGCGGGACTCCAGCTCCGATGGCTCGCGGCGTGGGAGCACCCCGTGTGGATGGGCCATCACTTAGACGACGAGGATCCGAAACGGCCCGTTAGAACCGATGCACGGCTACCGCGTGCGCACCGCTGCGCTATTCTCTCAGATACTAAAATTATTACCCTATTTCCACAGGCTCTGTGTGGGACGGAGAGATGAGTCTGCTTTTGATCGCACAGCAGCAAAGAAACTGCCCATTTCTAAGTGGCGAGAGCCCCTCCTAGCAGAGCTGTTCCATTTCCTTAGCGAGGAAGAGGGTCCAGGGCCCTGTGCGGGACAGCTCGCGGCGCGGCGAGGAAGGACGGGTGTGGCCGTGTCCACATCGGCGCTGCCACGGCACATCCCGGAGGCTGCAGCCTGGTTCTCGAGCCCGCCGCTCAGCACCACCCGTGACGTGCGAGGCCACATGTGACAGATGGAGGCTGGCGGGGTGGCGGGGCCGGTCTGCCGAGAGCGTCCCAGGCCGAGGGCACAGGCGTGCAGAAGCCCCAGGTTGGGAGCGGTGTGGCAGACGCGAGGGGCAGAGAGGACGGCTGTGCTAATGGGGCACATCGGCGGGAGGGACCCCAGGCTGGCGAGGGCCCCTGGGAATGAGGGGCTGGACTCCAGGAGCACCGGAGGCCGTGTGCCTGGGAGAGCCGTTAGGAAGAAAGGTGTGAGCCTGGAGGGGAGGCCTGAGTCTGCGGCTCCCTCCCGCTGCGACAGAGCTGCCCCGGACTGGTGGCTGCTGTTGCCCAGGACATCTCGGTGGTGACGCAGCCCAGCCTTCGACAGGAGGACAGTGAGTGTGGCCCGGGCTCTCGCACTGGGCACCCCGGGATCCCGAGGGTC
>NW_011890672.1:11948-13196 GCF_000151845.1 Pteropus vampyrus
CTCCGCGGACTTTGGAACGGAAAGCCATTGCCAAGTGTTAATTTTCTGAACATACAGAGTGAACAGAAAATTAACCTAGAGAACTTGCCATAGGAAAAACGTGTATAAGTGGCTTAATGTCCAAGTCACAATGAAGGTCACCTGTCCGGCCAGTCTTCTACCTTTGAGATGTCCATCCCACTGTTTCTGAAGTTCTTTGGGGAGAAAAACTGGCAGAGCCGTGTACATTCATGGTTGTGGGGCTGGAAGTGACAGTCACTGGGAGGGAGTCCCGTTCCTGCAGCTTTGGGCAGCACCCCAGGGGGAGAGGAGGGTCAGGGTCCAGGCCGCGCCGCCTTTGGCTGAGCAAATCACTGTAAAATTGCTGATGGCTCCCAGCGACGCTGAGAAGTAAAACTAGATTGCCTCAAGACAGGACGTCACGACAGAGGAGCCACAGTGGATAGGACGTGCCCGTGTGACACAGCGCGGCGCTTGGCAAGCTGTGCTCTGCGATGCGCCCGCCCGCCCTGGGTCACGCCCGGCTGAGATGGGCGAATGCCTTCACTCGAGCAGGACGCGCCGTTCGTCCGTCCATCGGGGAGGCCTGCGTCTTTACCCTCGTCGTCCACACTGACCCTCTCAGGGAAGGTTGGGACACTGCTCCGTGTCTCTGAGTCCCTCAGTGTCTTAGAGATTTGGAATTAAGCCCCTGGTGGCCGATGCCATTTCTTCCTCCAGATGACCTACATCTCTCAGCTGCATCCCCTTGGCCTAAACAGGGCGTTTCTGTGCCTTTGTTCATGTCAGCTTACTGGAAGGATGGGGCCATCACAGTCATTAACCGTCCTCAGCAGCTGAGGATAAGAAGCTAAAATGTCACCTTTTTTTAAGCAGCAACAGCAGCAGCAGCTCTCAGTTCTCAGGAAATCTTCATCTCATTAAGGTTTTGAGCTGATGAGAAAATAACTTAGTGACCTGGAGACCATTTGGAGATGTGACTTGTGTCCTGAGACCTAAGAGGAACTGTCCTGTTCATGTATACGCAACACCTGGAGGGCGCCCCGCGCAAGTGAGGACGGCCTCGTCTGGGACTTTTAAGTCGACAGTGTGAATGAAGGGGAAAGAATGCCAAGTGAAATGTCACAGGCTCGAAAACCGTCGTCCTCCAGCTCTCGACTCGGGAGCTCCAGACAGAGCCATCGAAGCCCGTCATGCTGTCCCCGCCGCCTGTGACAGTGGGAAGCTTCTAGGCATGTTTTTATTTCT
>NW_011890673.1:0-726 GCF_000151845.1 Pteropus vampyrus
CCTCCCTTCCTGATGGAGCTGTATTTATTTATTTACTGGGGTTATCGCGGGAAACTAGAGATACTCAGAGCAAAGAATATAGCCATTCTGCAAGAACACCATTCAACGCGGGGGAAAAAAGAATAATTCTATTCCTCGAGCGCTGCTGTGAAAATACAGTGTCCTGCATAATTGGAAGCACAGCGATCACTTCTTTATTTCTGAAGCCCGCCTGGTAAGAGTGATTTTTTGTGTTGAGGAAGCGAGGATTTCCCTTTAAAAATTGCCTTGAAGACTGAGCTTTCGGGAATCGCTTACCCGTCGAGAACTCTGAGCAAGCATTCGTTTTAGACTGTGGTTTTAGCGTTTCAGAAAGCTCGTTTAGTAAGAAAGAAAGGGGAAGAAGAGATACAAGAAAAGAGAGGAAGGGAGAAAAGGAAGGGTGCCCTGAAGAGGCAGCTGCTTTTAATCCCAGAGATGTCACTTTCCTGACAAGAATGATAGGGACCAAATGATCTGTTTTTGCATTTTATGATCTAGAAAACAGAAGCGTTTTCTAGGCTGGCGACTCTAAATTTGACCTAATAGAATTAAAAAAAAAAAAAAAAAAGACTCTATTTCTTCCCTAATTGTCATGAAATCCTCAGAAAGGTCAACAATGGAGATTATTGAAGATCTGAATTTCATTTTGTCTGAAGATCCAAGCTGGAGCTGGGAAAGTAGTGGCATCAATCAAGAGTGGGGGTT
>NW_011890673.1:3371-3788 GCF_000151845.1 Pteropus vampyrus
GAACACGTGAGATTCTGAACCGTTTGTAAGTGAGGATGTGTTATGAAATGCTGGGGTCTGCTGTTGAGAAGGAGGAAGAGAAGGAGGAGGAGGGGGAGGAGGAGAAGGAAGAGGAGGAGGAGGAGGAGGAGGAGGAGGAGAAGGAGGAGGAGGAGGAGGTTTGGCTATTTTGGGCTATTTAATTTTAGTGAAGAACTCTTTGGTTGGGTTAAGGAATCGCGTGAAGATGATACGAACAGGTGGAAGAATAAAGATCGGATGTTCATTGTAATTGCCACAGTTATTGAGGCAATTAGCCGTTGAAGAGCTAAGAGATGGAAATGATATTTCTCAACTATCCCTTGACCTTGAGTGGCTCTTATCTGTGCCATTCCCCATGGACCTTAGTCATATAGCATCATCTTCTCTGGAGGGCTC
>NW_011890673.1:3838-6301 GCF_000151845.1 Pteropus vampyrus
CTCAAGCCCAACTTCATCACCTTGGCCCCGTGGGCATGATCCTGGCTCCAAGACCTATAGCACAGGTGCCGTGAGGTGAGGCAAGGTAAGAGAGCGTCTGCACTATTACCTTACACTATTCCTCCCGCCCCTTTAATGAGCTGCATCTGTGAGGACAAAGAAAAGTCACCACTATAGAAATATACCCATCTCTTCGGGCCGTAGGTTAGGCGGCACTTCCTGTGGACTCCTTCACAAGCCAGCCTTCAGACTCATCAGGGTTTGACGTCGAGGTTAAGAGGAAGGGAGACAAAAGGGGTGATTTTCCTTTGGAGGCCTGGTCACTGCAGTCAGACAGCATCATTGAAAGTGTTCTCTCTCTTCCTGTGGGGTTGGCCAACTAGGGCTTGAAAAGGGAAAGTGACGCCTGATTCCCACTCATTTCTGCAGACAGATTGGAAACATATGTTCTGGGGGAGTTCTTCTCACTGTCCCTCACTCCAGCCATTTCCAGGAGCCCTGTGGTCAGGCCAGCATTTCTTCTCAAATACATCGTTTCAGGGGAAGCTTAGAAATCTAAGAAAGAACATGACTGTTAAGTATATCTGAGAATCTAATCTTCTCTAAGAAAGTGGCAGCAAGAGGTAGTAGAGAGAAGACCAACGCATGTGTAATTAACAGCCTAGCATCCTCACCTTGGCTGTGACACCAAATAGTTGTGTGATTTCACATTTAACACACCAGTGCTCCTTGTCTTTATCTACAAGGTGGTTGTTCTACTATTACTGGTTGTTTCCCACCTCGGAAATGTTTGGAGGGTCAGAAAAGAGAATATATGTGGAAATATTTCCTGAAGAGTGAGGAACTTCCCAAAAGTAACAACACCAAGAACACCGAGCTTCGTAGTTGTTCAAATCTGTCAAATATATGAACACGTGAGATTCTGAACCGTTTGTAAGTGAGGATGTGTTATGAAATGCTGGGGTCTGCTGTTGAGAAGGAGGAAGAGAAGGAGGAGGAGGAGGAGGAGGAGGAGGAGAAGGAGGAGGAGGAGGAGGTTTGGCTATTTTGGGCTATTTAATTTTAGTGAAGAACTCTTTGGTTGGGTTAAGGAATCGCGTGAAGATGATACGAACAGGTGGAAGAATAAAGATCGGATGTTCATTGTAATTGCCACAGTTATTGAGGCAATTAGCCGTTGAAGAGCTAAGAGATGGAAATGATATTTCTCAACTATCCCTTGACCTTGAGTGGCTCTTATCTGTGCCATTCCCCATGGACCTTAGTCATATAGCATCATCTTCTCTGGAGGGCTCTGTTCTATCTTCCATAAATGCCCTCTGAGCAAGGGTCTTGCTCCTTGATTCTACAATGACCTCATTCTGGTGGTGGACAGGCCATGGACAAGTAAGGAATGTGGGAAACACTTGTTGGGATTAAATCCGGACAACCCCAAATTTCTAACTATTTTCCACATTATAAATGAAACCACGCTGTGAGGTGAAGGTAGACTATGGGGAATGTAATGTTCTGATCGGAGAGGCAGATGGGAAACTGCTCCCATTCACCCTCTTACACCCTCCTGCCCCAAGCATGGAAGGTCACAGGGAGAACATGGTGACGGGCTTGTGTGTTCCCTGAGGCAGCATCTCAAAGCTCCACTGGCTGCTTCTACGACAACTTCTTAAAAATGGGAAAGAGGACTTGTTACAAAGACAGATACAAACAGAGTCAGCATCGAAGAATAGGGATTGGAAATCTGCATTTTCATAAGCACCTTGGTGATTCTTATACACATAAATGTCCCAGGAACACTGCTCTGTGCTTGTCCCTCCCTCCCCACAGGGTGCTTCTGATTGGAGGATGGAGCGTGAGAGAGCTGGGCAGGCTTGAGTGGTTTCCCTTGGTCTCAAGTTTTTTGTCTCAAGTTTCTCAATGGAGAGGATCCCATTCACCCGGGACCACAGTCACCAGTGTTGGGTGGAGTGTTTAAGGCTGACCATTATCACAGGTCTCTCTGTTTCTAGTTTTGCATCTCTTAGGTCACAAGATATCAAATCTGTTTCGCTAGGCTGTCGAGAGTTGTGCAGTGTCTGTATTAGAATCTATGCAGTGTACGTCAGTTTTCTTAAATGAGTGTTTATAGGTGGCAATGGCTCGGAATGGAACTGGAGACACAGTCTAGCCCTGCGCGGTCCAATATGGTAACCACCATCCCCAGGTGTATCTGAAATGTGTCTCATTTAAATTGAAGGAAGGCTGCAAGTGTAAAATGCATACTGGATTTCAGATAGTACCAAAAATAAAAAAAGATGTAAAATGTGTCATCGATCATTTTTATATTGAAATCATAATGTTTTAGGTGTTTGGGTTAAATAAAACATATCAAAAATAATTTTACCTTTTTCTTTTTCCTTTTATAATGTGGCTACTAGAAAAATTTTAAATTACATATGAGTTTCACATTGTATTTCCATTGGCGAC
>NW_011890673.1:11671-14091 GCF_000151845.1 Pteropus vampyrus
TGTGCAGTTGTTAACTCACTTAATTGCTGTCACAGTCTTTGCAGGTGGGTGGAAATTCATATTGCCAATTTCCAGACAGGACAGAAGACTCTGAGAAATTAAATGGCTTGCCTGAGGTTAAATAGCTAATAAGTGGCAGAAATCGAGTATGAACCCACTTATCCCTGGCTCCAAAGCTCATTCCAGTTCATCCAAGGTGAATAACCATGCTTAGGTAAACTCACTTTACATAGTTGGACAACTTCTCTCAGGAATAGTCACACTACCAAGAACTGAGAGCCCCAAGTCCACTTTAGAAAAACTTATTAATCTAATAAGACTTCAGTTCCATCAACATAATTGGCAGCCACCTCAATCGCATACTGTCTCATTACTTTATGCTGGATTCCTCATTACTGGGTTTTGAGGGGAGGCAAAATGTGAAGAGAGAAGAAATGCACATCAAGGAGGTGACAGCGTAGTCCAAGACCATTCTGTGAGGCTAAGAGCAGCCCAAGGTCACAGGGGACTGGAAATATGGATGAGCATGTTAGCGTGCGGTTAGCTGCCTACATTTCTATTGGCACGGAGGCAAAACAGCCAAGAGCAGTTAATGTCCAAATCGTATTATGGACATTAAAAGACTTTTAACGAACGTCCACAGCAAGGAAAAACCTCAGAATTTGGTGGCACTGCTAATGCTTAAATGACTTTCTTTTAGAGGTCACCTTTCATTGGATGAGCGTGACTCTTAGCTGCTTTTTAGGACTAAAAACAATAACAATAAATAAATGCACAATTGACACTGTGCATATTTTTTAAAAATTGAATTTTCTTTTTTTTTTTCGGTAAAATATCATCTATGTTTTCTTTTTCACCTTCAAAACTAATATGACATTTCCAGTGATTTTTCTTAGGATACATGTCTAGAACTAGACATGATAATTTATAAATTATGTACATTTTAAAGTAATAAGCTCGCTCTTTATTAAGGCCAGTATAAGGGGCTATTACATTATTTTTTATATTTGTGTCATTAAAAGGTTGTTCTCAGAGTAATCATGTGATGGCAGGTGTCAATCAAGATCTTGGAAGATACTGACTCAAAGAAGATGTTTCTCAATTGAGCAGCATTAGACAGAATAAACCATACCCTCAAAAGATTCTGAAATAGATTTCTCAATACTTTCTCTGAGTCACATATTCACCCCCCCAGCTTTATTGAGAGATATTTGACAAATAAGAATTGTATATATTTAAGAATCATACAGTTCGATGTTTTGATATATGTATATTTTGTAAAATGATTACCACAATCCAGTTAATTAACATATCCATCACCTCAGTTATTTTGTTTATTTATTTTTTGTGGAGAGACTATTTAAGGTCTACTCTCTTCAAGTTATGCAGATTGTAAAGCTTTTGACACACATTGCTAAATTGTCAACTACGTACCAATCTTCAGCCCTCTGAATTTCCCCTTATTTCCATAACTTTTCCTTGTCATTAATTGGAGTGGGAAAAAAAAAAAACTCGAGGTTTGAATTCCCTTTTACATTTACTTGGTATGCGGCTTGAGAAGCCACTGAAAGACTACACGTTTGCAAAAACTGTGATCATAAAAAGATCATATTAAAACAACAACAATACTACCTAATACGGTCACAGTGAAGGTTGACTACACACTATGATCTAACAGGAATACTGTCAGTGTGCCTGGGAGCACGCGGGAAGGTCAGATAAATATGACTTGACCATAAGAAGGCGGGCTTTCTCAAAGAGGTGACATCTTCAGCGAGCGGGTTCCAATTCACTTATCGCTCTCCACATTTCATGAACTTGGGAAACTCACATGCTAGTTCTCTAGCCCACGTTCTAAGTCAGTCAGACACCTGCTTCTCCAGGAGGATGTTGTAAACAGTGCCCTGACTCCAAAAAGATACCAACAACCAGAAAGCAATGAATGTTATTTTTTCACATGAAACCGATCAACATCGAGTCCGATATTTTTATCTGTCGACCTTTACCACGCATACGGGTCCCAGTACAGAAACCATTTCATATTTTGAAAACACAACTTTTAAATACAGAGGAAGTGTCACCACGGTACAAAAAGAGGGCCAACTCGACAATAAAAATGCTTGACTGTGTGGATACATCCGCGAGGGCTCTTCTGATCCCGCTTTCTCTGGACTCAGCTTCTAAGGAATTTTTTCTCTAAAGGCAAGATTATGAACCTAATTCCACTTTACAAATATTCATGCCTCTGGGACTCTAACAAAACCAAGTGATTCCACCTCATTTCAACCCACGACTTGTTATATCAACCAGTCAGTAGGTGTAATTGTTTGAGGCCAGCCATTTTCAAGAAAATCAATATTGGCTGCTGGATTCATCTCTCAATTTGTCTTACTTCATTCTTTTTTTAAAAAGGGGGAAGG
>NW_011890674.1:0-1871 GCF_000151845.1 Pteropus vampyrus
GGGGCTTGGGGATGCCTCGGAAGTGAGTCAGGGGCCTGGCACCGGGCGGCAGACAAGGGGGCTGGAGGGGGCAGGATGTCGGAGCCAGTGTGCAGAGGGGGGTGTCGGAGCCAGGAAGGGGAAAGGCGTCGGGCCTGTTTTGGGAAAATGTCGCAGCCGAGTCTGAGGATGTTGGTTTGAGGGTATTGGATCCAGTTTGGGGGTGGGGGGAGAGCCAGTGGCAGAACATCAAGTCTAGCTCAGGCAGTGTTCACTGTGATTGGGGAAAATTGGAGCCTCTCGTTTTGAGGGAGAGGTGCAGTTGGGGGCCCAGGATGGTACCATTTTGGGGGTGAGGCGCGTAGAAGAAGCCTATCTGGAAAATGGAAGACAGAGAAGCCAGTGTGTGAAGAGTGTGTGTGGCTGGGGGTCGTGTCGATCGCCCTTAGCCATGGGGGCTCCGGGCAAGGGGTTGCTATGGTGACTGCCTCCCTAGGGCCCAGGGGACCATGAAGACTGGAGAGAGGCTGGAAGGGTGTTTCCAGGAATAGGAGGCCTGAGAAACCACAGTCAAGGGCTGAGGCTGAAGTCGGGGAGGAAAGAAGGGAGCCCCCCACCAGGAAAGAGGCTCCCCACCAGGAAGGGACCACCACAGCATGGCCGGCTCAGGGTGCCCCCCACATCAGCCTGCCCCCAGGCCCCCCATGCCCACCCTCCCAATGGCTGCACAGTCCTGACCTGCTCAGAACCTGTCCGTGTGAACAAGGACCTATGTGTCCAGCAACAGGAGAACGTGGCACGTTGCACAATGTTGTCACAGTCACACAGTGGAATAGTATGCAGTGCTTAAATCAGCTAGAATCACAGAGCTGGGCATGGATAAGTGAGCCAAAAAAAAAGAAAGCAAAAGCAAGTTGTAAGATCCACATAGAATGACAGCATTTATAGAGAGTCTGAAACCACGTAAAACAAGATATTATTTCTGGATACGAGTCTGTGGGCACAAGGAGGCAAACGCTGGCTCGCACGTTCCGGATGCTGATTCCGGAGAGGCCAGGTGAGCAGGGTCAGGGAGGGGCGTCGGGGCCTGAGTGCGTTTGTGTTGCTTGATTCCTAAGAAAACTCGAAGAGAGACACTGTCTGCGTTAGATGCGGCTAGGACCGTAAGCGCAGGCTGCTCATTAAGTTTGTTCTCGCTACTTCTCTGAACATTTGGATTCTTGCACCGTGTTAAAAAGCACCCTCCCATGGCTCCCCAGCGCCCTTGGGAGAAAGCCCAAGTCCCTCGTCACGACATTCGAGGGCCCGTGTGGCCTGCTCCTTACTGACCTCTCCCGCTTGACTCGTCATTCCTCTCCCGCCAGAAGGAATGAAGTCCTTGCCTCCTTCCTCCATTTCCTGTTTATCACTCCTTCGTTCCCCGAATGCCTGCCCTGGGAGCTGGGGACACAGTGGTGACAGAGACAGCCCTGCCCCTGCCCACTGGGGGCTCACAGTCTGGTGAGGGACACAGACACATCCCCAGACAGCGATGACCCAGAGTGGGCAGGTCTGAGGTAGGGGGTGGCCTGAGGGGGGCACCGGACCCAGCCGGGACATCAAGGAGGGCCTCCTGGAGGAGGAGGCATTAGAGGGGGGGCCTAAAGGATGAATGGAGTTTGGAGTGAGGAGAGTGTGGTGAGGTGCACGGCTGGCAAGCGAGGGGCCTGGATCTTGTCCTGAGGGCACTGGGCAGCCATGGACAGTTAGGAGGAGGGGAGGGTCAGGGGCAGGCTTGTGCCCTAAAGAGACCCTCAAGGGTGGACTGGAGGGGCCGAGACTGGAGGCCAGGGTAGAAGCTGCAGCAAGGGAGCGGGAGGGAGGGAGCTCGGGCTGGGGTGTAAGGCGATAGG
>NW_011890674.1:3597-4394 GCF_000151845.1 Pteropus vampyrus
AAATAGCGCTGGCCAGGAAATCGTTTCTCTGCCAGGGAGGAAGTGGAGGGGGTGGAGGTGTGTGGGGGGGTAACCCTGGGCCACTGGGACCCCCCTTCACTCAGAGGTCTCTCAGCCCCTTGACTCCCCTCTCTTCGAGGAGTCTGAACTCCTCACCCCCACAGCTGTCCCCACCCCCAAAAGACCCATCTCTGGCCTTGGTATCCTCTCCCCAGCTGGCCCCCTGGCTCTCTCCATCCCTCGCCCCCGTACCTGGCTGGCACTGCCCTCCCCCAGCCCTCCCTCTCTTCTGCCCCCTCCTCCATTTCTACGTCTGACCCCTTTCTCTGGCCCTGATACACTTTTTCTACCCTGACCCCTCGACTCTCCTGATCTCCCCATTTCCTAACCCACTCCCTGGTACCCTCTTCCACGCCCTGACCCCTTATCCCGTGCCCTAACCTGCCTTCTTCAGGATGCCCTGACTCCCCGCTCGGATCGTCTCACTAATGTGACACCCTCTACCTCGTCCTTTAACCTGCTTCCAGTATCCAGACGCCGCTTTCCATGATGGCCAAGCCCCCTGCGCCTTTCCCTCGCCTCCCCTGCCTCCTCCCCCGGTCCTGGCCCTTTTCCCTTGCCCCCTCCTCCATCCCCTGGCCCTCATCTCCCCCTGCCCCTCCCCCTCCCTCGACCTCCTGCTCCCTTCACCGCCTCCTCCCCCGCTGCCCCCTCCTCCATCTACCCCCACCAGACTCTCAACTTCTCCTCACCTCCTCCCTTCTCCTGCCCCCCGCACCCCTCTTCCGACACCCTTC
>NW_011890674.1:5453-6253 GCF_000151845.1 Pteropus vampyrus
GCCGCTGCGCGCCGGAGGCTGTCGCTGTCCGATCGCTACGCGCTGCTGCACTGGCACAATCAAGTGTACCCCAGGTGAGCTGGGGCCGCCGCGGACCGCACCGCCTAGGGCCCAGACGCCCCGGGTGGCGTAGAACCGTCCCCTGCCGCCCCCCCCACCCCCCGCTCCAGACCCCTGGCCTCTTTGGATCCTCAGGACCTTGAAACAGCTGACCTTCGAGTCTAGAACCTTCACGCCGTAACCCTTCCAATCGGCACCATTAGTGTCATTTACAGTCTTAGAATCAGCGCTGCCCATCCTTCCGAGGACCCCGATCCTTCCAGTCGTAGAATCTTAGCGCCTCCCATCTTTCCAAACCTAGAACCTTTGCACTGTGGACCTTGCAGTCCGTGAATCTTAGCGTTGTTGACATTTACGCTCCTAGAATTTCAGCAACGTTGACCATTGACCTTGGCAGTCCTAGAAACTTCGCACCGCTGGCCCTTCTTGTCTTAAAATCTGGGCACTGTTGACCCTTAGAACTCTAAAACCCTTACGCTGTTCTCTCTCTATTTGGGGCCCGGGCAGTTGACACCTCCAGTCTTAGAGCTTTAGAATTGCCGATGCTTTCAAAACTAGAATCTTAGTACCAATGAGCCTTCAAACCCTAAACCTTAGCTTCGTCCCCAGTTTGGATCCTGGAACCCTGACGCCGTTGGCCACCCAGCTGGAGGACTGTAGCATTGTCAGCCCCTCGAATTCTACAGTCTTAGCGTCCAGAACCTCAGCGCTGCTGAGCCTCCCATCCTAGAATCTTATAT
>NW_011890674.1:9108-11240 GCF_000151845.1 Pteropus vampyrus
AGAGGGCTGAACCGAGGTGCCTGGATCCTGGGTGGGGATCGCAGAGCTGGCACTGAGCGGGCGTACACGTGGGACCTTAGGCGCATAAAACCTGGGACCCCAGAAAGAACCACAGACACGGAGCCATCAGAGCACTGGAGAGTTAGAACTGCGGGAACCTGTAAGCCAGACTCACGGGCTCTAAGAATTACAGATGTTTTGTTTACCTTTTTTGTCTTACTTCCCTTTTTTATTAACTTAAAACAGTGAAAAGCCTCACGCCCACCTCATTCTTCCCCCTGTCCCCACTTAGAGGCACCCAGTTGTTGCTCGTGTCTCCCATACTTTTGCGGGGATAGTTGAAACATTTACCAGGAAATATGTATAAATAATAAGTGTATCTATGCATAGATACTGTATCTACTTCATACATATGCTGATATATGCATCATTCATGCAGAAACATATGCATATTTGATACGCATGCAAGTAAAGATATTTAAATATATGCACACATGTTATTTCTTTTCCTCTTTTCAAAAAAATACAAATGGAAGGATAGAGAACACACTCTGCCCTTTCCCCCAACAGCGTGGAGATTTTTCTGTTAGCACACGAAGAGGTTCTCTCATTCCTTTTCGGTATCTAAACTGTACTCCGCGGCTTGCATGTACTGTCATTTATTGGTTCTGTCCCCAGCGGATGGATATTTGGCTCCTCTCTCTTGCAGAGAAAAACCTGGCATATCTGCCAACTCTTAGAAGTACGGGAATTCATGGGTACTTCCCCCAGGAGGGGGCCTGCTGGGATTTGGGCAGAAAGTGTCCAATTGTCCTCAGACCCCCTTTCAGCAATGGAGGGTCATCAACTCTTACAATGACAGAAAATGAGATGGATAGACTTTCAGAATTGCAGACATTTAGAATCACAGACTTTGAAGACGGAGACCTCCCCACTGTCACCTAGAGGAACAGAGAGAGACCCCCCTTCCTCCCACGACACCCCCTAGACCCCAGACATTCCACAGAGCCCTCAAATTCCCCAGCCTGCCAGATATTTCCCAGTATTTCTCAGCCCCCAGACCCTCCCCAGAGTCCCTGACTTCCCCGTGTCCCACAAAATAGAGTCTATTTAAGGGGGCAGACGGGCCTAGGTAGTTGGGCTGAATGTTGGGACTCCTTGACCGTCGGCTCCACTGATTCTCACAGGGCTCTGGCAGAGCGCCTGGCCCGGGTGGGACCCCCGGAAAGTGAGCCGGCTCGGGAAGCAGCGACCAGTGCTCTGGACCGTGTGACCCGGCTCTGCCACCGTGTCCTTGCCGATATCCTGTTCCAGGAGCTGCAGGTGAGCGAGGCAGGGGGCCGGGGTGGGACACCCGTGTTAGGGGAGGGCACCCCCACACCTTTCCGTTCCTTTCAGCCCTATGAGTCAATATTTGGGAAGCAGGTGGGGGTGGGGGTGATGGCCATGTCTGGGCCATTTGAGGGGCAGAGAGGGGGACCAGAAGGAAGAGGTGGGAGGATATGGTCACCAGCAGGAGGGGCCTTGGGGACTGGGTGGAGCCCCTTTCCACTGAGGTCTCCCAAATCCCTGCCCAGCCTGCCCTAGACTCTAGAGCCCCATTCACCCCTCGCCAAGCTCCTGTGCATGCCCGAGCCGGGGAGGGGGGTTGGGGGGCTGGGTTCAGAGGTGGTGAGAGCATTTGGGGAGGGTGGTGGGAGGAGGCAGAGGGAGCCCGAGGGAGATGGCTGAGGCGCATGCTCGGTCCGCGTCGTCTTACATCGGCTCGCGTCCCTCCTCTGCTCAGAACCCTGCACGGCTCCCAGCTCACTTGGGGCAAAAGCCGGGGTCCCCACCGTGGCCCCCAAGGCCTTGCACGCTCTGCCCCTCCCCCTTCTGACCTCACCTCCTTCTACTTCTCCCTCACTCTATTCCAGCCACACTGCCCTCTGCTGCTCCTGACCTTGACACATTCCAGCCTCGGTACCTTTGCCCTTGACCTTCCCTCTGCCTGGAACACTCTTCCTTCCAACGGCCACGTCGCTCCCTCTCTCATCTCTTTCAAGAATCGAGTCACATGTCACCTTTTCAGTGAGACGTCTCCTGATTGCCCTATTTAAAATAGACACCCAGAAACAAGAACACAAGAGGGG
>NW_011890674.1:12930-13851 GCF_000151845.1 Pteropus vampyrus
CCACTGTCTTCGTGAGAAAGCTGGGGCCCCTCACACGGACCAGGAGTGCGCCCCCCACCAGATGCTCCAGCCCAGCTGGCCTGACCGGCCCCTTCCATTTCCTTCCCCGTCATCAGTTCTGCCTTCGGGGATGAGAGAACTAGGCAGTCACACGGGGCTCTCTGCTTAGAAGGGCCCAAGCTTCATTCAGTTCTCCGCTGTCTCTGTCTTGAAGTTCTTAACAGTTTTGGGGTGAGGGTCTCCCATTTTCATTTGCATTGGGCCCTGCGGATCTTGCGAACGGCCTCACCAACCACACTGACCTTCCTGGTCCTCTGCCCCTCGAGCCCTCCTGGAATCAGAACCTTCTGCACACTTCCTTCTGACGGAGACACTCTCTCTCTCACCCCGTATCCAGCTAACAATGACCATCATCCAGGGCCGCAGCTTCGGTGTCCCCTCCTCCAAGAAGCCCTCCTTGACTCAATGCTGACTCAATCATCCCTTCTGAGCTTCCTAACCCCTTGCCTGGGCTCCCGCATCCTAGCCCCGGGTGGTCGGTCACTGTCTGGGGACAGGTCTGTCTTTTCCTCTGGACTCGGCCGGGCGTGGTTGAGCTCAGCAGGGGTTGCGGACATGTCGAATCGGTAAGTGGAGAAAGAGGGTGCTGGGAAGGGAGTTGTGACCCTTCCCCCCTCCCTGTCTTTCTCAGCCGCACTTCAACAAGCTGATGCGCAGGAAGTGGCTGAGCAGCCCGGAGGCCCTGGATGGCATCGTGGGCACGCTGGGCGCCCAGGCCCTGGCCCTGCGCCGGATGCAGGACGAGCCTTACCAGGTGCGCCCACCTGGGGAGGCAGGGGGGTGAAGCAGGAGCACTCTGCTGGGGGAGACCCCTTCGAGGTGGGAGCGGCTCTCTCGGGATGCCATAGGTGGCGCTCTGCC
>NW_011890675.1:0-6111 GCF_000151845.1 Pteropus vampyrus
CAAGCTAATTTCAGGTGTTTGAGGCCAGAGCAAGAAACTGCCAGCATCCGAGATCGGGTCCTGTCATAGGATCCTCGCTTCTCTGCCTCCCACAGCAACTTCATCAACACCTGGAGCTGCAGCCAGACAGCTGCAAATAAATACAAATAATAACCAAATGAGGAATCACCTTTGTGTCTAGAAGAGTCGTGACCTTGTAAAGAACCAGAAAGTTCTGACGCAATGCTGCTCTCGAGTGCAAACCTATCTTCCCAAGAAGGGAAAGGGGGGTTGATGAAAAAATTAGCGTTTTTACTAATACTCTTGATTTTAGAGAGAAACAGAATCTCTCGAAGAGAAGGACAGAGTAGGCAGCCATGCGAAAAGATCCCTTGAGCTTGGAAGGCCCTAAATGTCACCTTGAAACCTTAGGGCAGAGGAGGAGTTGCCAAGGCCTGCCATCGTGGAGGGAGCCAAAAACCACAGAAGTGCGATACAGCCTTGGCTGGATGGAACAGACCTTGGTTTCTGACGTTCGGTGGCACCCCAAAAGGGAGAGCAGAGTCCAGGCTCCCAGGAGAAGTCCGCTGGCCGTGCTCCTCACCCTATCACCTTCCCTGTCCCCATCTCTGTGTCCCCAGACTGTAGACAAGTGGAGAGCTGAGTAAAATCCACCACCACACTGTAGCCCGCAAGACAGTGAGCCCCAGATAATGTGGAAAGGCGGGCGAGGGGGAGGGCGGCGGGGCATCGAGGAAAATTCTCTCACTCTGTAGAGTAAATAGATGTGTACAGAGCTGTACTCAATAAACTTGAATAAGATAAAGGCCTGGTATGGCAACCATACAAACACACGACAGCAAGCAACAACAGCAGACTAAAGAAAGGGGCCATAAAAATGAATGAATGAATGAATGAATGAATGGCCTGTGCTGGATGGAAACATACTCCAGGAACTACCTATGAACGTTTTGGATGAGAGAAGAACTTAATAAGACTGAGTTTGGTAAAACAAGACCTCCAAAGTGAGATGACGTGATATTATAGAATAAGGTTTTAAAAGATTTCAGAGCAAAAGAAACACACTGAGTTCAAAAAATAATATTGAAGATGATACATCAGGAGACATCATTAAGACATCACTGAAAAATCAAATTATTGACAAAAAAGAATTGATGAAACGATTCTGGGAAATACACAGGGAAAAGGCAAAGATTAGGTTAGAGTTGAAGATAGCAAGAGAGGATAAAGATGATCCAGGATAACGATAACTGACATCTCTGAATAAGGGACCCGACAAATGAAACGGGGGACAATAGCTCAGAGATAAATCATCGGAAATAAAGTACGAACCTTTAGATCAAAAGGGCATCGGGAAAAAAAATGATATGTGCGTACTGGCGTTAAGCTGTATCCTGGATAAGATATTGAACTTGGAAGATAAACAAAGACTTCTCAGACATTCAGGCAGAAGAAGCCCACAAGGGGAAAAAGTCAGGTGAAGCAGACTCATTAAGGGAAGACAATGGGGCAATGTCTAGAATGTTCCAAAGGAAAAAAAGCAAAATCCAAAAATATCAAACCTGCGTGAGCTGTCATTTAAGCAAAAGGGGAGCAGGCAGATCCTGGAGCAGGAAAGGGCTCAGGGTCCCCGGCAGCCACATGCTCTTCGGGGAAGGAGCCCAGCCAGTTAAGAAGGTGAATTCAAATGAAAAACTTGGGACTCTAACAAAAAGCGGGAAGTGGCAAGACATGAGTTCACGTTTCCAATTTCTTTTAAGATAAAAAAAAATCAAAATTAAAACAAAAATTTGAAAAAAAGCTTAATAACTAATCATCATGTTTTAAAACTGCATACGAATCTATAAGAACTAATGTTTCTTTGGGGAAGTCAGTGAACAACAAACATTTATTCGAAGTTAAGAAATTCCTTCAGCTTTTTCACCTGCCATAAAATTCAAATAAAATTAAATTCTTTTTGTTTTAAAACGACATTATGACACCATTCAGTTCATTTATTCAACAAATATTTATTTTGAGCCCCTGTATGCCGGGCAGTATTGTAGGCTCTGAGGAAACTGAACAAAGATCAGTTATATATGCATAGTTATATATTTCTGACATTCGTATTATAACATCAACATACGTTAATATAATTATATAACATATAACATTTATATTATGTAATCTATGTTTTTTAAAATGCTGTAAAATTATTTCTACTCATCCTTCTATGCTTAGGGAAATTCAGAATGACATTCACCAAATATTAACACTGCGATTTCTGGGTGGTGTTCGAGGTGTGTCTTTGAAATTTCATGTCGATTAAACTCTTCATAAAGCACATACGTAACACTTTTCAATGAAAAATGGGTATAATTTTTAAAAACTTGAATGCTTTAATGAATCGGAAATTGGGGAAATATTCCCTTTCATTTATTAATTCTGCAGTTCTTTCATTCTAATAGTGCTGACCGTTTTTCTGTATCTTTATTAACTAGCAATATATTAGTCTTTGCTGCAATTTTCCATTTCATATGTTTCTATGTGCTTTTTCTACCTTTGCTGTCTTCAATATGTTTCTTCTTTGCTGCAAATATTATTCCTAGTCTTGTTTCTGTGTGTGTTTTTATTATTAAAATAACCTTTTTCGTTATAAAAAATACATGAGCATTGCGGAAAATCAGATAATATAAATAAACAGAAAAAAAAAAAACCCCTGCACAATTCCACCTATTCAGAAACAACTTCAGAGCTTCCATTAACACCTTAGCATACATTATATTTCCAGATGCTTTTCCATATAAATACCAGTTGAAATTTTTTTTAAACAAAATGTTACAGTACCACACTGTTTTGCAATGTGCTTTTCTTCACTTCATTTACTGTGGACATCTTTCCATATCCTTAAATTTTTCCCTAAAGTTTAATGGTTATATGCTGTTTTATCATTTGGCTCTTTATTTTTAGTTCATTCACTCTTGGCTATTTAGATGGTTTCCTGTCTTTCAACATTATAATCGTAACACACTGAACGTGCTTTATAAGTAAGTTTTTGTGCACCCCCCAGCTCCTTTCCCTGTAAGGCTGCTGGGACAAAAACCTAAACACATTTTCAAAAGATGTTTGACATTTATCGAAAACTGCCATTTAGGAAGACTGACCAAATTTCAGTGCCCCCAGGAGTATATGGCTGTCCTTGTTTCTAGGGCTTGCTAAAAATGGCACCCCTTTGCTTTCCTCAGCCTTCTTAGAGGTGAATGATTGTGTCTGAAAGTTGCTTTAATGTGAAAATCTTTGATTACTAGGGAGGCTGATTTTTTTAAATACTTATCAGCAATTTCATTTCATTTTTAAGAACCGTCTCTTCATATTTTTTGCCATTTAAAAAAAAAATTGGGCATCTATTTCTCCTTGTTTTGGAATAGTTGTTTATGTTGTAAAGATCGTAACTCTTCAATATATACTTTATAAATCTTTTTCCTGGTTTGACATTAAATTTTTGTTATGATCTTTGTGCAGACTTTTTATTTATTTCTGCCACAAATTTTTTCCAAATTCTCCTTGGAAACATTAGAGATGTACATAGTGTAGTACACAAAGTTTCTATTTAATCACAAGGAAAGTGGCAAAGCTCACGCACTTGGCCTCACAAATGTCCCCCTCCAATCCCCCTCTCTGGTCCACTGTGGTTTGGGCGTGGGCCCCCAGGGGATGCGTCCACCCCAGGACACCTGAGTGGGGCGAGGCAATGCGCCAGTTGTGGAAAACTGGGGAGTCAGCTGAGAGCCCTAGGCCAAGGGAACGACCTGGGGCCTTCCTGCTGAAAGTGACGTTTGAGGAGCAGACAACACGCGAGTCCAGGAACAGGGTGGCCAGAGTCCAGCCGGCGGCCAGAAAGGGCTCTGAAGACTGACGCCCGCGAGATGTAACCTTCCGCCACGGCACTTTACCTGCCTGCTCTTCCGTGGGCTTCGCTTTGTGCTGAGATTATTAACGTACAGGTATCGTGTTTTTCCTGCGTGCAACCCCTCCGAGGGCTCGTGTCCGCTCTGAATCCCCCTGAGTGACCAACGCAGCACGTGGCTTGCACAAGCATCCTGCAGAATGAATGCCTTACAGATCGTTTGCCCATATTCACATTACAGTGTCAAATTAGCAACAGCTGCCGCTTCTCCTTCTTTATGATGAAAATGATGGTGGCTCATTTGTCCCCCCAAAGGTTGGCTGCTAATGTAGCTCATCCGATTTGGAAGTTATAATTAGCTAAGGTCACTGAAAAAATAAGTTTTTCCCAGCCATTCACTTTTGCGAGATAAGGTTTTTTATAAATAAAGATCCTTGATTACCCATTATGAAAAACTGATCCAAAGTTGTATTTCTCTGTAGTCTTTCCTGAGGCCAGAACTCCAGGCAGGAGCTCACAGCAGCACTTCCTTATTAATTTCCACCGGACCAGCCAAGATTATGAATCAAAGGCAAGGCCATAGTTAAATGAAAATGGGAAAAACCTTTGTTTTGTTTAAGTGGTGGCCCGGAGGACACATTCCTCCGAGAATTCACTTTATCATGTCACAAAGGGAAGAGTACCCCAAAATCACAGAGGCAAGGCCAGGACCCCAGGGAACATGTGCCCTCTGTTTAGAGACTTGACACCAGCCCGACTCAAACGATTAGCATGTGCCGCGTCGCTGAGCGTCGTGGGGAAAGCCACCCCTTCCCTCCCAGCAGGCCCCCTCTGGTGGTCCTGCCCGGGGTCCCGCCACCAGCAGTGGCCTGAAGAAAAGCATGCAAGCTCCAGCCAACGGGTGGCGGAGGGGGTGGAAGAAGGAAGCCAGAAGAAGGCTGGGCTTGCCGAGACCCCCTCGGCCACCAGAAAGGAACAGAGGAGTGTTTGT
Organism: Pteropus vampyrus; assembly: GCF_000151845.1. Classification (NCBI taxonomy): domain Eukaryota; kingdom Metazoa; phylum Chordata; class Mammalia; order Chiroptera; family Pteropodidae; genus Pteropus; species Pteropus vampyrus. The sequence goes on from NW_011890675.1 coordinate 4,878, forward strand.
TATTCTTCAAAATGTGTCTTTTAAGCATCTGGCAAAGTCACCACACATAAAAGTAATGCATGTTCCAGTGAAAGGAAGCTTTGAATAAAGCTGACTGTTCACTGTCTGGCCCAGCGTGTTTGACTTGAACGACAGTTGTCGGGGGACAAGTGCGTACTTGACATTTTTTCCAAAGTAGAGTGAGTGTCTAATGCGTTGCCAGCCCATCTCCAGGATGGGAGCTGGGAGAGACACCTCTGTGTATTCACCGGCAGCAATGCGACCTTCTACCTGAGCCACCCAACATGGAGCCATTTTCGGTGATAAACTCAGGGATTTGAACTCTACTTCTTTGTTCCCAAACCAAACTGGGGGTTGGGGTGTTGATTCTCAGCTCGGGATCTGAGTAAGGCCACTTCGTAGCTGTTTTACCGTGGGCAGGTCGCTTGGCCTCTCTGTGCCTTAGTTTAAGCATTTGTAAAGAGCAGAAGGTTGGACTTGCATTTATGAAAACCTTCTTTTGATTAAGGGTTGACAAACCATGGCCCACGGGTCAAATGCAGCTTTCCTATAGCTGGTGAGGGAAAAAAGTTTTTTCCATTTTTAAATCATCGAAAACGTCAAAAGAAGAGTATTTTATGACATGTAAAAATTATATGACATTCACATTATGCTACGTGAAATAATAAATACTGTGTGACACGAAAGAATCAATACTGTGCGATCCCACTTACGTGAGGCACCTAGAGTGGTCACATTCGTAGGGACAGACGGTAGAAGGGCGGCTGCCAGGGGCTGGGGGTGGGGGCGAGAACTGGGAGTTTGTGTTTAATTTGTAGGGCGTCGCAGTCTGGGGAGATGAGAGAATGTAGGAGGGGAATGGTGGTCATGGGTGCACGACAGTGCGAACGAACCGAAACATACGCTTGAAGTGTCTAATATAACTTATGTACGTGCCAGGACGATAATAAAGAGTGGATGTGCCCACGTGGAGCGCTTAGGACACCTGGCATGCAGCAAGCACTCGGTAAATGCGAGCCGTCCACGTGAGAAAGGGTCGACACCGGGCGATGGAGGAGAACTGTGGCGACGCTTCTGATCTGCACAAATGTGTCCACTTGGGATCCCAGAGTTTTCACACACATGAATTCCTGAAAGCCGAACCTCTCTGCCTGTGCATTCTCTTCAGGGCTTTGCTCAGTGACAAGCAGGGGAACTTGGGTGGCTACTGAGGTTTTCCTCCTCCCTGAAGGGA
>NW_011890675.1:6236-7694 GCF_000151845.1 Pteropus vampyrus
CCGCTTGCCACCTGCTCACCTCCTGCTGTGCAGCCTGGTTCCTAACAGGCCACAAACTGGTACCCCTGACGCAGAACACACATGTTGGAAGATGCATTCAGAGCTTGGGATTCAAAGGTGCTGGAGGAAGTGAGTTTTGTCATCTGATGTCACCAGTAGAATAAAGTAGGCATTTGCTACCAGAGAGGCTTTACTATTTGCATCAGGAACATCTAAACTGAAAAGGAGAAAAAAAAAAATTGGTTAGGCCGGGACCGTGGGGCTTCGGGGCTGTGCCACGCTCCCCTGCCATCGCTCGCCCACTGAAGGAAAGAGGGAGATGTCCCCGTTCCCTGACTCTGTACCTCCAGCCATTGGCCTCCCCCTGCCAAGTTCAATGTCAGTCCAGGACAGCCGTGTGTCTGACCCTTCCACCCAGGCTGTTGTGAGTCCTCAGCCCACAGACCGGTGTCTTTAGCACCTTAATGACACGGCCAAAGTGGAGTGTCTTCTCCTTCCCCTGTGGCCACCTGTTAAGGGCTGAAGTCTCTGTCCACTCCCCTGGGATCTGGGCTGGCCTGACTTGCCGCGCTGGCTAGGAGGTGACGGAAGTGATTCGTGTGACCTCCGAGGCTGGGCCTTCACACTCCTGCAGCTTCTGCTTTCACCTGCTCGCACTTGGAACCCAGCGCTGTGCGGCTGGAAGCTCAAGCCTCGTGGAGCGGCTGCCTAGAGAGACACCGTGGGGCTTCTGTGGACAGCCCACCTGAGCCCCCAAATGACAGTACAAATTGCTGACCCCGTGAGTGAATAAGAGAGTCGTCATTCCAGCCAGTTGAGCCCAGATGCTTGTGGTCTCTGGGACACCACCGTAGAGCGGAAGAAGGCGCCCAAGCTGAGCCTGGTCGACCTTCACGACCTTGAGGGTAACCACCATCCCTTGTTTGGAGCCACTGTGTTTTGGGACGCTTTACGTAACAATGAGTAACCGAGAAACCCAAAGATGGGCTCGCTAATAATATTTCTGAAGGCCGGGAATTTCTTATAAAATGCAGTCTTTGGTCAGGATATAAATTTCCAACAAAAACTGTAGCCGGTTGGTGAATTCTTTAATGTTAGCACCAAAGGGCCCTTTGTAGGCCTTGTCATTCACCTTTCATTCCGCAGGCAGTGAAGTTCCCGGTGCCAGTCACCCTGGCGTGAAGAGACAGAGGCAGGGGAGGAAGGCAGGTACCTGTGTAAGGTGCTTCGGAGTCACGATGAAGAAGCGGTCTCAGCTTAAAAGCTTCTGGTGGCTTCTCACCTGGCTTACCTGGGTTCACCTGCTTTAGGCCGAGTGGAGACCGGCCACAGTAGATGCTGGTGGCCACCTCCTGGATCATTCGAAGAGTCACTCGGCGAGTGCCGTGGACCTGCTTGTGTTATGCAGGAAGATGCAGGTACTGGGAGGATCTGCTTCTCGGAGTCTCCCCTCCCCCA
>NW_011890675.1:8934-14082 GCF_000151845.1 Pteropus vampyrus
TGTTTTTTCTTTCTAGGAAGAGCAGGTCACGTTTACAAGATGGATTAGCAGACCAGAATAGGGAGAGGGTACAATTTCTTGCCTGGAATTTACTGTCCTTCTGAACCTTCCAGCCACTGAGTCAGCATCTCGCTTTATCTTCGTTTCTCCCAGGCAGGGCTGAGTTGTACAACTGCGCTTCCTAATCAGAAGGTTCTTTCGAGAGCTAGCTAGCAGCAGGATTTCCAGGGCAGTGGAGCCTCTCCATTCTCCATCTTTAATCGCTCCAACCTGCCAAAGGGCACAGCCCCTGAGGGGAAGCCTTCTAGAACAGGTGGGGCTTGAAGAGTGGCCAAGATGTGAATTCGGACAGCCCGGGAGAAGGGAGAGACCATCGCAGGCAAAGGGGAGGCTGAGCAAGGGGCTGGAGGTGAAGCTGAGCTCAAGATGGCAAAGAAACAGTCAGCAAGGCAGGACGGAAGGGGCACGGTTTCTCAAGCTCTTACCACACACTCACTAGGAGCCTGGTCCATGCCCACAGTGACCAAGAGCATATGATACTATACTTGTCTAATGATGATTAAGCACTGGCCGGAAGTCGGGTCCACTGCTAGGTGCTTTTCTGGCATGACCTCGTGTTTTGGGTGGAATCATGTCCCTCCAAAATATACGTTCAAGTCCTAACCCCAGGATCTGCGAATATGGCTTTATTTTAAACTAGGACATTCGCAGATGGACTAAGTGAAGATGAAGTTGTGAGGGCGGACCCTCATTCAACATGACTGATGTCCTTATAAGAAAAGGACACTTCGGACACGGATACAGGGAGAAGGCCATGTGATGGCCGAGGCAGAGTAGAGTGATGCAGCCGCAGGCGAAGGACCGCCGAGGACAGCCGAGGACCGCCGGCCACCGCTGGGAGCCGGGAGAAGAAAAGGTCCTCCGCTAAGGTTTCAGAGGGGTGGCCCTGCTGACACCTTGATTTGGGACTTCGGGACTGTGAGACAGTACATTCCTGTTGTTTTAAGCCACCTAGTTTGTCCTTGGTTACAACAGCTTAGGAAACCAATGAGCCTTGTTTCACCCTACAACATCATCACGCCATCTGTGGGAGGCAGAACAATGCCCCCAACCCGAGACGTCCATCCTCTAATCCCTAGAATCTGGGAAAAGGACTTTGCAGATGAAATTAAAGTTACGGACATTAAAATAGGGAGATTGCTGGAGTAGACCCAATCTCATCACATACGCCCTTAAAAGCAGAGAACCTTCTCCGGCTGGAAGCAGAAGAGATGCAGCAGAGGAGTCAGAGATTCCGCGTGTGAGTGACCTCGATATGTTGTTATTGGCTTTGAAAATGATGGGAGGAAGCCGAGAGAGGCTCTGGCTGATGCGCAGCCCAGAAACAGGACCCGAGCTCTGCAACCACAAGGAGCCAAATCCTGCCAACAACCTGCACGAACCTAGAAGCAGAGTCTTCACCAGAGTCTCTGGGAAGGAACACATCTCTGCTGACACCCTGATTTCAGCTGAGCCCACCCAGACTTCTGAACTATAGAACGGCAACCAATTTGTGTTGTTTCAAGACACTAAGTTGGTAGCATTTTGTTACAGCAGCAGTGGAAAATAATACACCATGTATAACACAGATGGAGCAAGGGAGGCACAGAGAGGTTAAGGAAACTCGCCCGAGCTCAGAGAGCTGCTCCATGGGAACTGAACGAAACCAATGTCCACGGCTTCCTTGCCTGATGCTGCAGGGGTCTGTGGCAAAGGTAGACAATAGGTAAAATGAGCCCAGATACAGGGAGTGTCATTTGACGTGATGTGACAGGGGCTGGCAGAGGGGACGGGAGAGGCGGGCAGAGGGGATTCGTGATCTCCTGGGCTAGTGAGTGGGTGGTACCAATAGCAGATGGCTGCCACTGGTGGGGCCATGAGGAATCGCTGGGAACCCAGCAGGCTGGAGCAGAGAGCCAGATCTGCAAACCAGAGCCAGGTAGAGTGGCAGGGGCTGGCACTGGAAAGCAGCCAGAGAAGTGGATTGGATACGCAAGGGTCCATTTGTCACAGGGGGTTTGTCTGCCTCCATCTGGGTCCAGAGCTGTGTTCTGTCCATCGACTAAAGTCCCTACAGGGTGGCAGAGATCGGGTGAGGAACCACAGTGGCTGAGAAGGCCCTTGCCAGGCTTTGTGGCCAATCCCTCCTAGATCCCATTAGGTAGGAAGGCAGGAACCAGGAAGGCTGATGAGACACAATTTCTTGGCGGCCTGGTCACTGGGCTTTGAGAAATGGATGGTGGCCGGGTTTCGTCTCTGGGGTAGGCACCAGAAGCCGGCGACCGAATACCTGCTTGTAGTGACTGCTTTGCCTGGCTCATGGTGAGAGTCCAGCGCCTTATATGGAGAACTGGCTGTAGCCAGTATTTCCTACACACATTGATGACCAAACCTCACGCCACCCCCGGCAGCACAGAGCCAACGCCGTGGTTTCGACTTCGTTCCAGAGGAAACATGGCTTTGTAGTAGATTACTATCATTGCCACCAAACATTCAAAAGCTCTGTCAGTATATAAATCAATCACTTCGAAGTAGGCCCATACGGCCACCCCGAAAAAGAAGCCCCGTCGGGCCTGCCCCCCTCATTTAACGACGGCTTTTCTGGTGTCACTCCAGGTGAAATGAGAAGGCAGTTAGTGCTCATAGCTCTCCAAGAAGAAGCCACCTTTCCCGGACCTCGCCCAACTAGCCTACCTGTGGGACTGGTTTCGACCCAGCATAGGGTTGCCATATAAAATATAGAACACACATTTCAACCTGAATTTCAGGTGAACAATGAATAATTTTTTAAATGCAAGTATGTCTTATGCAATATTTGTTCATGCAATATTGGGGAATATTTGTGCTAAAAAAAAAATTACTTGTTTATCTGAAATTCTAGTTTTCCTGGTGTCCTGTATTTTTCTTAGCTAGATTTGGCACCCTTACCCAGCCATGTTCTGAAGTGGTGTCTTGTCTTTTTCTGGACGACATAAGGTTAACAAATGTCTCGTTTCCTGTTTTGACACACACAAGAGATTTTTACAAAGAAAATGAATGCCGTTGTCCCCGGAGGATGGGACAAAAGGATGTCTCAGTTGGAGAGAATGAAGAATCTGCTGATGAGATGGTCACGATGAGCTGACACTGGAATGAATTTCTACGTCATCTCGAGAAAACCTTTAGAAGAAAGTGAGAAAATACGCTGCCCTAGACAGCTTGAGCTGCTCCTGGAGTCAAGACTATTAGCGGTGACTAGTGAACACCAGTGACATTCAATGTTTACAGCCTACAAATTAGGACCCAGGGGTCCAGGCTGAGTAACCTGCCCAGGGTCACACAGTAAAGGGAACTAGCAGGAAATGAGGACCACAGAGAGGGAGGTCTGAATCCCTCCAGTCTGGAAATAATACCGGCCAAAATGTATTGATCGTTTGCCATGAAACCCTAGCTATCAGGGCAAGACACTGTTCCAGCTGTGCTTCAGCAAGCCCCAAGCTTCCTGCTGCAAACACGCCTCGGCACCGATGGCTCATCACCTGCACAGCTCGAATACCTTCAGGCTGAGGCCGGGCGCAGGTGAGATCGCCCCCTCCTCCAGAATGAGTCGCCTCCCTCATGGATTCCGCCCGGACTCCCCACGCCTCGGGCGCCCGCCGCCCACCCATCCCCCCTGTGCGCGCACCGGGCGCCTGCGGCCACACGGGGGCGCTGGCGCCCGCCGCGCGCAGCCCGGAGAACAAAGGGAGCCCTTGGGGAACCTCCCTCACCTGGAGCCACCTGCTCCCTGGGCGGCGGGTCCCGGCACCATGCCGGCATCTAGCTCCCGCGAAAAAGTTAATTTTTGCTCAGCGGAGCTCTTAGAAATCTGTTAAAGAAATTGCTTCCCCTGCGATGGCCTTTCTCCCCAGCCTGGGGACAAAATACGAGAACTCTGGGACTCTAAACGGGTTACTGGGTTTGTGGTTTTATGAAGCGTCCTGCTCTGTATTCTCCATCTCCTTCCCTGAGTTTACCGGAATCCCGGCAGCATCGTTTTTCTCCCCCTTGGTTTATTAAAGTGAACTTCTTTTCACGTTTGGACAAAGTAGACACACACCCTCGGGAAACAGTGTAACAAATTAAACGCAGAAATCAAGATAAAAGAAAGAAGAATGCACCGTGGAGATAGGTCATTGTAAGAGACGGTAATGGCCAGGTCGTTGGCCTTGCCCTAAAATGGCTTTTAGTCCCCACATCAAAATATACATACCTCATCGACTAGGTGCAAAACCCTATGCAAATGTACCCAGAAGCCTTAATTAGGAAACCCCCAAAGAGGCTAAATTACAGTCACCATCAACCAACAAGTATCTACTGAGGGCCTGTTAGCCACAAAGGCGGCTCAGTAAACTGCCCAGGACTAGCCAGGCAGCGTGCCAGGCCCTGAGGTGCAGAGATGGGAGAGACAAGCAGACGTTCTCTGGCTGTTATAATTTAGGGGTCCCCCATTAACCCTTCTCCCCCAAAGTTGTTGTCCAAGGGCAATTTCAACCGGGCTTTCTCCAAGGGCATCGCCTCTTAGGTTCATCTGGCCTGTATTCCTCTGTTTCAGGGTTGTGAGCGCACAGCTGTGTGTTCCAGGGGACTTGAGGGAGCTGCCGTCCTCGCCCAGAGGAACTTCGGGCCCACGGATTCTGCCGGGACCAGGGCTGCTTCACACAGGCCCCAGAATCAGGAGGTGATGATGCAGGCACCAAACCACTTTCTTTCAGTCAGCAGTACTGTGCTTGTCCAACACAGACCTGTCCGGGACATCTCCCGCACGCTTCTCGGGCTGCGGAGCAGAATTCTGTCCCTAAACCCCGCTGGTGGCACAACGCGGAGAGCACGTGGATGTCTGGGGGTAGAAAGGCAGGAGCAGTTCCTGGGGACTCCCCTGGGTAAGATTCTCGGAGGAGGAAGGGGAAGGCAGGGGGCAAGCTCCAGTGAAGTCCGGTACTGCACTCTGCTGCAGTGACAATTAGCTGTGACACCCGCGCTGCCCAATTTGCTGGTCTGAGCCGCATGTGACATTGATGCCTTGAAAGAACACGGCTGGTGCTTGTTTTATTTAATTTTAATTAATTTAACTTGAAATAATCACATTGG
>NW_011890676.1:0-359 GCF_000151845.1 Pteropus vampyrus
ATGAACCTGCCCATGACTGAAGGAGGGGTGGGGCTCATGAAAACAGATGTCACCCGCGGTGAGTCCCAAACACTTTCCAGCCGTCCATGCCTGTAGTTAGTTATCTGATGAGTATAGGACAAGCACCACCAAACTACACCTGTTAGAAGCAGCATTTGCAAGTAAAGCAGAAAAGATGCCGGTGGCCTTCATTATGGGAAGGCATCAAAAAGATGCCCACCGAGGGTCTTCCGTCTCCAGGAACTTTGACTATTTGGTGCCCTTTTAAAGGCAGAGGTCAACTTGTAGAAAACTAAGTTGGAAGCCTTATTGTATAATAGAGATGCAAATGTTCTTTCCACTGTTGATGTAAATGATCT
>NW_011890676.1:3829-5216 GCF_000151845.1 Pteropus vampyrus
AGCAGCACGGTACTCACCATTTTCATCTTTCCAATAAGAACCATCTGTAAACCCTGAGAAATCAGCTTTACCTAGAGGGGTCTCCTGCAGATCGTCCCATAGAGTCAGGGGTGACCTATCAGTGCCCAGCAGTCACGAGGGGCTTCGTCGGCCTCAGAAAGAAAGCAGCATAGCCAGACGAAGGTTCCTACGGCGTGAAGGAGCAGGTAACGGAAGGACTTCACAGAGAGTGAGGCGACTCACTGAAAGATGCTGCAGTGTGGTGAGAATTCAGGTGAGCGCCTACAGCCTGGGATGTGAAGCCGGTTTGAGGGGGTCCTCCAACCACTTCCCCTGTGGCCTTCACCAAGAAGGCGGTAGCAGCCATGGCCCTAAGGTAAGGGGGCGTCCGGCTGCTGACTGTGACAGCCTGGGGACTTTGGGGTGAGTCCCTTCTTTTCCATATATGAAAAGGAGAAAAGAGGATGGCTCACTGCCCAGGAGCAGGTGGGTTTGTTAAATTCTCCTTTAAGGTTTTAAAGGCCATGTCTTCCCTTCTCCCTATAAAATTGGATCACGGCTGTCATCTTTAGTAAAACACACGAAGGTTTTCTCATGAGAGAGATTCATTCCCGGTTTGAAGAAAAGTTTCTCCCAGCCAATTAAGAGAAAAGATGGGACACCCTGCCATCCTCACTCGGGTGGGAGGACGGGGAGGGCTGGTTAGGCCAAGTGCAAGGCCGGGAGTGTCTGAAGCACTTGGACTCGTAACAAGCCCCTTCTCATGTCCTGGCTCTTTGCAAAAATGTTAGAAACATATTGTCTTTTGCTTTCGTAGTGGGGCTTTCATTTGCCAAGGCTGAAAATGTAAAAGTCTTGGCAAGCTTATCTCTGGAGCGGGAGCAACTGATGAGCCCAATTAACCAGATTGGGGCGGGGGCGTGTGGTCTCCCATTCCATCCCGGTCCTTGGAACCGAAAGGGAAGGACCTCGGCTCGGCCGTTGGACCGAAAGGTTACGGGAGAGCAGTGGGCCTCGGAAGGCGGGCCAGAGTCCTGCAAAATGACCCGAAGTCGCTTATAATGGTCATGAACAGAGTCCCCAGACTGCTGCTCTGCGAGCCAGTCTGAGTCTTGGTCCAATCAGCAGACGTCGGGATGATGACGCCGTGGTCATCCTCTCTCTCAGAAGATGCTTAGGATCACTTCAGGTTGAGTCATTTCCAGGGTGAGCTCCCCAGCAGCATGGGGCATAAGGCCGTTGAAGGCTTGAGGAGTCCCCTTCGGTGGGTATATCTTGCTCACGATAAGACGCTTTCTCTGAGAACTCCCCTCAATAGCCATGTTTGTACAATATGGACAGCTGGTCAACTGTTGTCTGCTCAGGGAGACGCCTCTCCTCGCTGAAC
>NW_011890676.1:8598-10146 GCF_000151845.1 Pteropus vampyrus
TCTCTCGTGACCCCTCCCCACCCCGTACACATGGCCGCTACCACCAATGACCAGGAGGTAACCGGCTCTGAAGCCCACGTGTCCCCTGTCCCTGGGAAAAAGAGTCCAGATTTAATCACCTGAGCAAAATCTTTTATTGAAAAGACGATCTATCATCTGGTTCCCCCAAATGCAAATAATGTCACTCGGTGGATTCCTTAGGCCTTTGAGGGGAGTTTCTAAAGGTGTAGGAGGTGCCACAAACCTCACTGGCACAGCGACCTGCCTCTGGTGACAAGGGATCTTTTGTAAGAGAAGTTGTGTGTTTGTAAGGAACCAAGTTCTCTTGCTCACCGTTGGTTCTCCTCCATGGCAGCCACCCGTCACCCCATGAAAGCTGAAAGACCCCACCATACAATGAGCCCCTTTCGGCCACGGTCCCGGCACCCCGGGCCTTGGAGTTGCTTCTGTCCCCGGAGCAGAGCTGGCCCCAGGGTGAGGTTCTACCCAGACAGTCAGTCGCTGCCGTAATGCTGGGGCTCGGGCCCCAGCCCTGCGCACACCCAGGGGCTCACGGTCGCTCTCGGAAGGTCGTCTGTCTAGTTCCGTTTGGCGTCCAGTTGGCTGAGTCGCTTGACGATCATGCTGTTGATTTTCTTAAGGTCGTCGATGTCCTTTCCCTCAGCTGTCAGTCTTCTTGACACGTCATCCATCTTGTTCCCAGTCTGAACTTCAAAACGGAAAACAGACCGCGTCACACGGGTTCCCAGCGTGTTCCGTGGGACTCTGGGCAGGCACCCTGCTCCAACAGCCCACGCGGCCCAGAGCCCCGGGAGGGAGGCTGCCGAGGGCTGAGGTCACCACCAAGAGAATTATCTTTGCAGCCTCTTGGTGCCGGTCAGCCTGTACAACCGTTGGCAGCTCCGCACAGATTTTGGCTGAGAAAGACATTGCTAGGAGCAAGCAAAAAAAAAAAAAAAGAAAGAAAGAAAAGAAAAACCCTGCCAGCGTGTCTGAGTAACCCCAGAGACGTCACTGTCATGCTGGCTCACGCTGATGAGCCAACAGTGATGTTGGGGGCTCCAGCCTATGTGGCACAGCTCCGCTGGCTCTGAATTACCAGCCCATACTGTATGTGTGTTAATTCTCCTCAGACCACCCTGATAGCAGACAGACAAAATCTGCAAAATAGGCAGATCCCTGCCGTAGAGTAACTGGGGGAATGGAACACTCTGAGGTCTGCTTATCGGAGTTAAATTTTCCAAGAAATTAAACGCAGAATCAGTACTTAGTATGTGGACTTCTAATCATTTCCATTTCAGGCAAGTTTTTTCCAAGGTATGTTTCAGAAACTAACAATATTAGTAACACGCCATTGGGCTTAGCCAATAAACTAACACGGGGAGGTAAATTCGATGACAGAGCGTCACCTTCCGAACTGGGGACAGATTGCTGCCCAGAAGCTGCCTCTCCGCCACATCTGAAACATGACGTTGAATGAATTATGATCCAAGACACGAGGGAAGGGTTTCAACTGAGCTCTGCCGCATCGCACGGCAGAGATGCCAC
>NW_011890676.1:11344-12692 GCF_000151845.1 Pteropus vampyrus
GAGTGTTGTAGAAATATTTAATGTACGTGTTTCTGAATTTGTGGCTCTGTGGGCTTATGCGGTGGGCACGAGGTGGCCCTGTCCCTAGCGACATCAGGGGCACTCCATGCCTTCATTTACCCCGTCTGTCAGCGTAAGCACTGACTGCCAGCAAGCACTGCCTTCTGACAGGAGGTACAGAGCAAGGGCACACGAGCCGTGGAGAACATGCCGGGGACCGACTCACCTATGAGGAACATCACGAAGGAAACCAGCACCAGGCCCACAATCAGCACGACGATCAGCCCCAGGAAAAACAGACTGTGGCTTCGACTTCCTGAGTTAGTGCCAACATCTGGGGTTTTCTCCTCCAGTGCTAATATCAAACAAACAAATAACAATGACGACAGAGGCTCCCCAGCCTGCAACTGGGCAGCGGAACCGAACCGGCTCCCACTCTTAGGGACGTAAGGGCTCTGCCCGGCTTCCCTGTCATCTCTTCGGGAAGGCACTCATGTTTAAGGTGCTGGCTGCCCTTCGCGAATTTCTTACCGCCTTCTACCTTGGTACCAAAGAACAAGCAGGGGCCAGCTATCTCCTTACCGCTGTTTGGAAAGTTCTGTGAAGATCTGTTAACACTGAACTAGCAGAACGGATTGTTCTTTGGGGATGTGAAGGGATAAAAAAGTTAAGGGGTCAGAGGGATGGAGACCCTATTGCCCTTTTCCCAAAGTGACCCAGGAGTAAAATCAGTCGGCTGTGGGACGCCTGTTTTGGGTGGGAGGCTGAACACGCCAGGATATGTACCAGGAAGCTCATGTCACTGTAGGAAAAATCAGTTAAGTCCACATCCACGTAAACAAAAAATGGCCCCGATGTATTCTGGTTTCTTAAAGCTGTTTTCAGGAGGGACATGCTTATATGACAGCTGCTTCACCTAAGCCGTGGCTTGTCTGCGTTTGGTCATCATTTGGTAAGGCCTGCCCAATGACGCCCAAATTAAATCGAATAAGAAATATGGAAACGTGGGGCGACGGAGAACCTTGAATTACGTTTGTAATCTCTCCTACTTTCCTGCTTCGGTCTCGCACCTGTGCTATGTGATTACAGATCGGTGGTGGCCCACGTCCCATACTATATCACCCCCACACCAGCTTTTGCTTCCTGATCAAAGCAGTAGCATAAGCTGGCACCCAAATACCTACTTTAATTGAGAGTGACGACTGCAGTAAAAGCAGGTGAAAATCTGGATACGTGCGAACAAGAGAAAAGCAAGATTTAGAAGGAGAATAATAGATATAAAATTGGGACGATACGATTTCGAGTGCGCGTGAAACAAATGCCAAGTCAGCACCTAACACCGGTGTTT
>NW_011890676.1:13591-14386 GCF_000151845.1 Pteropus vampyrus
GCAGGCCGGGGGACTTCGCGAGAACCACAGTCGGCGGGAAGCTGGACGAGCCCAGACATAGCCCCCCACACTCGCTGTTTCCAACCGAAGTCTTGGACAGGCTCTGCTTGTCCAGGAGAAAACAGTTCCTTTTGGGGACAACGCTGTACCTATTCTTTCTGCTTTGCTGCCAGGAGCCCTGGAGTCCAGCACGCGGCTCAGTTTTAAGGACCGTGCGTGCAGCGCCCTCCAGCTTGCCTCTCTGCATGTGCTCGTTCCTTACCTCGATTTCTTAACCCCGCTTCCATTTTCCCTGGGCCTCCTTTTCATTCTGTGATTGGTTTTAAATATTTCTCTTTTATTACACAATTCATTTGCTGGTGAGATGTCTCACATCCTTTGTGCAAGAAGACCGTGTAACTACACAGAAAGATGAAATGGAGCTAGCCCACCCGTGGCCATAAAGAAAGACTCTGACACAAGAGACTATTACCGTGGACCACTACAGTCTGCACGAGGCTTTAACACAAAGCTGTCATTTTCATAGTCTCCTTCAACATGGCATAGGAGTCTCTACCTTAAAATGCGTCCTTAGCCACTAGATGCTGCCCGTGCATCCTCGAGACAAAATCTGAACAAGCTGAGATGACAAAGAAGCAGCCCGCAGCCTCTGGCGGCTAGACTCCAGGACCTCTGAGGTGTCAGTCCCCCGAGTGTCCTTGATTGAGGTCGCTTACAATAGATCATTTTAAAATTAAGGTTCGCATTTAATGTAATATTCTCTAATGACAGCACGACTTCAAGCAACACTGAAAA
>NW_011890677.1:0-4478 GCF_000151845.1 Pteropus vampyrus
GTGGCCCTTCGGGGCCAAGCCCCGACTCCTCCGCTGGAGAGTGAGCAGGGAGCCGCGCCCGTGTCGTCTGCCCAGACGCGGCGCCCGCACCCGCGCGCTCGCTGCTCTGGCTTCCCGCCTCTCCCTCTGCCTCCTCGGCGCCCTTCGCTGGCTCTGCCCCCTCCCCTCCTGCTCCTCGTGAGATAAACGCGGTGTTCGCGCTTTGGACGATGAGCCATTGACCCCGAACTCACAGCTAATGGAGTCGCCGATGGGGCTGATAATGAGAACATGGATCACCGCACCTGCCATGCCTTCCGCACCCCACTTTGAGGCGGCAAATCTCCATCAAGTGAGCGTTTCACTCAAATGTGAGCTCCCCAGGGAGAGGGACAAGCTCCGCCCAAACCTGGCGGTTCTCTGCACCCTCTGGGGCGGACCACCTCTCTGAAGAGCCCCACATGGCTCCCCCGGAGCCCTGGGGTCACTGAAGGAAGCGGGGGCAAGGGTACTGCTGACGCTAAGGTTCCCATGGACTGTGGGACGGGGTCCGGGGCCCCATGAGGATGCCTTCTCCCAGGGGCCGTGCAGATCCGAGGTGGTGCTGTCCCTGGGCCCAGGTGACAGGAGCCCCTGCCTGGCCCTGCACTTTACAGGGACCCGCTCAGTGCCACTCTGACCTGGCGAAGGCAGCGCCCAGCACCTGCCCCCCGAAACTCCCACAGAGGAGCTGGAGTAAGGGCTCAGGGCGGGAGGCTGAGAGAGAAGAGAGGGTGGAGGTGGCCCTTCTCACGGGCAGGTTGGGCAGGGCGGGGAGGCCGTGCTGGGATGTGGGGGCGGCGGGGCCAGCGGCCCCTGTCACCGGCGAGTCACGAAGCCCGCAGCCGCTGGGCGGCCTCTCTGCCCCCGCAGACGCCCGTCCCAGCCCCGACTCAGACGTCACACCGTGATTACAGACCAAGCCTTAAGATCAGGCTCCCCTCCCCCGGCACTGTCACGTCAGCCTCCGGAGAGCCTGTCGCCACCGGCCCCTCCCCCCGTCCCTTTGGACCACAGCAGAAAAGAGCGGTGCCAGCGCTCCCACAGCCCTGTGTGGGGACGGGCCCAGGTCAGGGACAGGCTGAGGGGACAGGCCTCGGCAGTCAGCACCCCCTGCTGTGGGCGCGGGGCTCCTTGGCGCTGGGGACACCTGCGGCTGGGTCGGCAGAGGCCCCGCTGGCTTGGTCCCATTTGACGGCCCTGAGGTCCAGAGCCAGGGCCAGGACCCTGGTCATGCCTCGGGCGTCTCTACCTGCGACCCCACTTCTGAGCTTCTGGGGACAAAGTGGCCGCCCCAGCTTTGGGCACAGTGCAGACGTGGGCTGTGTCCCTACGGAGCAGGCCAGGCACGGGCCAGTGCTGGGCATGGCAGGGTCGGCGCCCACCCTCGAGGGGCTCACAGCCGCCCAGAGGTGACGGGTCACATGGCCCCCCGATGGGCCGGACACCAGACTTGTCTCTTCTCTATGTGCACGGCCACCGCCCTGCTCCCAGCCACTTCTCCTCCCTCCAGGACACTGCAAGGACCTCCTCGCTGGGCCCCATGTCCAAGCCTGTCCCGCCCCTGCAAGCCACAGTGTAGGTTTTAAAAATGTGAACTGGATCGGGCCTCACCCCGGCCTCTACGGCACTGACAGCACCGGGTGTCTGGCCCTAAGCTCCTGGCCCCGTCTCCACCCCCACCTCGGGGTTCCTGACACCCCAGAACCCCGACCTCCTCGTCTTGGAACAAGATGAGCCCTTGCCGCCTCTGGGCCTTGAGACTCGCTGTTCCCTTTACTCAGAACCGCCCCCTGCACCAACTCAGCTCCTCACATGCTAGGCATGTCCCCACTGGACCACAGGCGCCCCGAGGCAAGGGCCCAGAGCAGGAGCGAGCGAGCGTGTGTGTGTGTGTGAGTGTGTGTGCGCGCGCGCTCGTGTGTGTGTGTGTGAGTGTGAGAGTGTGAGTGTGTGTGTGTGTGTGTGTGTGTGTGAGAGCAGGCAGGGCTGGCTGGTGAGGTTAGTTTAAGAGGGTAGCAAAGAGAGTAAAACAGGAAGATGCTTCTAGAGTCCAGGAGAGAGGGCTACGTGACAGCCAAAGGGATCTAAAGGACTGGGCACACTGGGACTAGTGTCCCTTGGCTCCCGGCCCGGCACTGAGTGCCCTCTGTCTGACAGTGTCACCGTGAGCCTGGCCCACAAGGCTGGGAGAGGCCGCAGGTGGTGGTGTTGGAGGGTGTGGGGCACATGACCTGGCCACGACAGTCAACAGCATCCTCCACCTCCACCCGTAGGAGCCAGGCAAATGGCGGACGCGGGGAGGGAGAATGGACGTGTGTCTTCTTATTTTGGAATCCCGCTGCTGCAGGTAGAACCTTCGTCAAATCTGAGAAGGACATTATCGAATGGATTCGCCAAAACGTTACGAGTGGTTATCTGTGGTCAAGGGACTGTGGGTCGTCTCCCTTCATTTTTACTTTGTATATGTCCTCATTAAAGAAACGAATTTGTATTTATTCTGTAGTCAGAAGCGACGAGTTGCTTCACGTGATTGTGCATCGTGGCTGTGTTCAGCTTCATGGACAACGCGAGAATGCGGACACACGCACGCACACATGCCCCCGAATCCTGCACACGCACCCCCGAATCCTACACACGTGCCCCTGAATTCTGCTCGCAATTTCGTGCAAGAAGGGCTCTCGGTCTAAGTACGCCTGCTCTAGAAGCCACCAGCGCGGCCAGAAACTGTGTCTCACGCTCTTCGGGGAGACTCGGCCCCGTCCCCGACGGGAGGCCCTTCACCCTCAGCCTTGTCACTATGAAACCCAGAGGGTGGACTCAACCTCCTCAGCTCCCACGTCCGCTGACCAAAGACCTCGGTCTTTGTGCTGATGGCCAGCGGGGTTTTCATGGCCACGGAAGGAAGAAGTCGTGGCTTCAGGGACGAGGGACACGGCGGGCGTTCCCCAGAGGCGAGGTGCTTCTCCCAGGGCGCTGCGTGCTCCGCAGCCTCACGACGCAGCACAGAAGCCCACGGTCCTGCCGTCTGCAAACGCGCAGCAGCTGCTCTGGGGCAGAAGCTGACACGGCGACGATGGACACGAAAACGGACATGACCGTCCCCTTCTCCCAGCTGCCGAGCCCTCCGCCTCCTCTTCGAGGAGCCCCCAGCCCCCACCAAATAATGCCTGGGAGGGGGACGGGGCGGGGCAGGGTGAGGCCCCGGATGGACGCTAAGCGGAGTCAGGAGCAGACCTGGCACCACCGGGACAGGACGAGGGGGGTGGCCCAGCGGCGCGGACATTTGCCATCAGTTTCTCACTAACTTTCCACTGTGCGTCCCTCACGCGCCACAGTCCACTGTGCACGGAGCGGGCGGCGGACGTGGGTGTCACGGCAGCAGCTACGCCCGGCAGACGCTCTGAGGCTGCAGGCAGCTCAGCGTGCATCTGAGCTCAGTGTGTAGCTGGGGTCAGGGCTGTGAGCGTGGTTTGCGAGATGGTCCCTGCTCAGCACACAGCACGGTGCCCGTCTGCGGGGAGTGGGGGTGCACAAATGTGCGAGCACTGAGCAATTCCCAGGGGTCTAACCAAGCTGGAGGGACAGAGATTCCAAAGCATCTAAGTGTCCTACAGCGCAGCCACATGTGCCAGGGGCCAGGCAGGGCACGCCCCTCACTGTGGTCCAGCTGAGTGCTTCGCACACTCGCTCTCACGTGCTCCGTAACAACACTGTCAGGTGGTTTCCATTATCACAGCCTCTGCTTTGCGACAGAGGAAGCTGAGCCCAAGATCACACAGCTGGTCAACTGCGGAGCCAGGCCTTGACCCGAGCAGTCACCTCCATGACCCCGATCTGAGCCCCTGGCTCTCCAGAGACTGCCATCTCTGGAGCTCCTGCTATGCCTGAGGCACCATGCTAGGTCCTTGTATGGGTCATCTCATCTGGGCCTCACAGCTGTCCTCATGAAGGGGGCCTCGTTAGCCCTGACTCACACGTGCAGCTCCTGAATATGAGGGGATAAGTAGCTTGTCTGTACTCTGCCGGCAGATAAGTGGCAGAGGTAGCCTTAGGCCCAGGAGAGACCCATGTTCCTTCTTTTAATCTGGGTGCGTACACCAAGGCTGTGTGGTGTTTTCAGTTTTAAAAGTTGCATTATTGGGTTCCAGTCAAGATGGCATAGAAGGTAGACGCTGTGCTCGCCCCTCACAACCACATCAAAATTACAGTGAAACTACCGAACCATCACTGGGAATCGCCTGAGGTCTGGCTGAACAGAAGTCCTGCAGCTGGGGACACACATAAGAGGTCACTTCAAGACTGGTGGGAGGGGCAGAGACGTGAAACAGCCTAGTCCCACACCAGGCTCCCCAGCTTGGGGCACCAGTGCCGGGGAGAGGAGTCCCCACAGCAGCTAGCTGTGAAAACCAGTGGAGGCTGTGGCCGAGAGGAGGGCTGAGGGAGTCGCAGACGTCCCT
>NW_011890677.1:5699-8033 GCF_000151845.1 Pteropus vampyrus
TAAAAAATAAAAAATAAGAGATTGTAAGCTGACAAGGTCCTTGCCATCTGTGAGGTCAACCAAGGGTTGCCTCGCCTAAAAAAAGAAAAAAGAAAAAGTAAAAGAATTAAATGCTCCAATCAAAAGACAGGAGGGCTGAATAGATAAGAAAACCAGACCCTTACAGGAGGTGGGGGCTCTATGAACACAAGGCGGGGTGTAAGGGCAGCTCCTCCTGGTGGCCTGGGCTCACGCTGTCCCCGACCACACGGGGGCGCTTCGCCTCCTGGCAGCCGGCCAAGCTGAACAGGTGCGGCCCTGGGGAGCCAAACTGGAAGCTGGCACTAATGGCCTCCCGCGAAGCTGCCCTTTTAAAGTGAAAGGTTCACGCCAAGGTCAAGTCTACGACTCTCCTCCGGTTTTCCCGGGCCCTGCAGCTCTTCTCGCCAGCACCGTCTTCTGGCCGGGGGCTCCCTCCATGACAACATGGAAACTGGGGACCAGAGAGCCTGCACGTGCCACCCCTCGGGGCCCCTGAGCACACAGCCACGGGGGCCACGCCGCGACCCCAGCCGTCTGCCATCCACCCACACGTGACCCGCCTGGTCCTGGGCAGGCAGAGCAATGTCCGGCCACTGAAACTGACCCCGCACTCGACAGGAAGACCGGGCTCAGAAAGCCAACGCCACAGGGGAGGAGGTGCCAGGCACCAAAAGCGGAGGTCACTTCTCCGAGGACAACGGAGCAGGCCGTCCGAGATCACCGGCTAAGTTCATGCTGCCGTGGCTGCGACGCACCACGGCGGAGGCGACGTGACCCCGATCGAATCAACGATACGGACTATGGCACCCGTTAACTCAGCGCCACGGTCTCCCTAACTTTCCACGTGCGTCGCACTGTCCTGGGTGCATACGGCAGGGGCCCGCCCTTGGGGATGGTGACACGATCTGGGAAGGACGGACTGAGAGGCAGCGCTTCAGTGCGATGTGGGGTGTCTGGGGACACAGACATGCCATCACGGGGGCAGGAAGGGGAGCGCCTGGGCCAGCTGGGGAGGGGAGGGTGCTGACGGCGACAGCCAGCAGCGTGAACAGGAGGCTCGTCGTGTGCAGGGACTGTTCGCGGCATCTCACGTGCATTTGGCTAGGAACCCGCACGGCCACCCGGTGAGGCCGGAACCAGCACTGTCCCCATTCTAAGTGGGAGGAACCAGGGATCAGGGAGGTGAGTGAATGAGCCTAGGGTGACACGGGATTTGAACACAGGCCGCCGGCTCCTGCCTGGAATCCCCGATGCCGATGCCGAGTGAGGAGGACGGAAGAGGAAGCGTGGGCGACGGCCCCACGGCGTGGGTGGGGGCGGGAAGAGGACGTGGCCTGTGATTTGCCTGAACCCAAAGCTGGGTCTAGACCAGGGGAGATGAGGCAGAAGGGGAGGTGGTGGCCTCGACGACGCCCCCACGGCTGTCTGGGCATCATCCTTTGTGGGTCCCACCCCCTCCTGTTGCCATGGAAATGCTCCACCAATGTGAGTGACTGAATGATGGGAAAACGGCCAGCCAGATAGCGGCTTAGAACCTCAGATTTCTGCAAATGCTCCTCTCATCGTGCTCACAACGAGCCCATGAAGGAGATGCCGGGTCCTCTATGTTTGACACAAGGAAAGCGACGCTCAGGTTAAGTGAGTTTCCTCAGGGTCCGGCAATCAGTAAGCGATGGGGCCCGGTCTCGAACCTCCATCCACAGCCTGTCTGTTTTCCACCACATTCTCCCCCAAATCTAGTACCGGAGGGACGACTGGAGACCCCGGAAACCGTGGCTACCACGGCTGAGCTAGCGCTTTTCTGAAAAACGAAAAGGGCGGGCGCCTGACGTGTCGAGTCTATTTTTCTGAAGAATTTTCCAGAACTTGGCTCTCTGGGAGGAGATCCGTCCAAGCTGCCTGGAACGGACCTGGTAAACATGCGCCGGAGACAACTAGCTAATGAGCTGCCGTCGGCGCCAATCATCTGTGCCGATGGAAGGGACGCCAGGCAGAAGCGTGTCCCGGAGAAGCGGGGACATGGCCTGCTCCCCGGCCGTGGAGCCCGGGCCGGCCCGCACGCACGAAGCTGCCTGGTGGCCTTTCCGCCTCCCGCCAGGGGCTGGTTTAGTGGGGCATCTGGGAGGTCGACGCTCTCAGCCCCCTGCACCTCCTGCCCCGGCCAGAAGCCACCGGACGGGGGCTGTGCCCGCAGCCGAGAAAGTGTGACAAACGAGGGGCCAGGATGCAGTGGTGTGGACGGACATCCCACCCGCTGGAGCCAGGACGCGCCGGGTGGGGACAGCAGCGGAGGGCGACACCGGCTGCGGAGGA